>NW_019174258.1:17627802-17628794 GCF_002260705.1 Seriola dumerili
CCTTAGTCATACTTTACAGGTGAGATTAGTAACAATCTCCTGTCATCTGATACAAGATTAGGACATTGCATATACATGGCACACTCACCCAGACACTCCAAACCATGTCATTCTAGGTGCCACCCTCTATATCTCACCTTAACAAACTAACATCACTGACTTTCCGGTCCTCACTAACACCATGAGTAACTAGGAAACATGTTAGTTGTTTTACACTGTTCCATCATTGTGGTTATTATCTGAATTCTGCTTTGTAACCTGATTGCTCTTGCTTAGCCAAGATAGATAGTGTTGACAAATGCCCAGATGTTACCCCTTGAATGAACTGTCAAATGAACTATACATTGTGCTCTCAGGATGACACGTCAGGTGGCATCCTGACAACAAAGGGGGGACTGTTGGGACTCAATCATTCAAGAGACCAAATGTTTCTTTGCTCCACTGGACAAAGGAACTCACACTCCACAGTTCCTCACCGGAGCTTCTCACCCCAGCTTCACATCCCTTTAGTTGTGTGTGTGTGTGTGTGTGTGGTGATAATTTTGCACGTCCTTCACAATTTATGGTTTTTCCCTTATATTTTCGATTGTTTTGACGTGTGTGTGTTGGGCACGGAGTGAGGTGAGTGCTCCGTCCTATTAGACTCCCCTCTCCCCCCCGTGTCTGCGGCCGCGCCCAGCCGTCTTATCGTGCTCTTGCTTAGTACTTTTTTTAAAGTTGTTTATTAAACATGCTGTTAGTTTATCCTGCTGCAGAATAATAAAAATTGTGAACTTGGGGGAAAACTCTTTGTCCGTGCCCGTTCTTGACCATCACCTGTATCATTTCCTGTGGCCCCTTTACTGGCTTACGGTCACATTCTGGTGTTGTCGGCAGGATACAGTGATGGTCTAGGCGGGTGTAAGTGACAAAGATTTGGGTTACACCTTATATATATATATATATATATATATATATATATATAAAATATAAAAAAAAAATTTTTTTTTTTT
>NW_019174258.1:17628819-17801319 GCF_002260705.1 Seriola dumerili
AAGAGAGATATCACCTGTAGTCTTTCCTGGGGCCCTTTACTTGGCCCTAAAACGGTCCAATTCTGGTGTTGTCGGCAGGATACAGGATGGTCTAGCGCGGCCTTGGGTGTAAGTGACAAAGATTTGGGTTACACCTTATATATATATATTATATATATATATATATATAATTAAGTTAAAAAAAATGTTTTTTTTTTGGCGGGGTTCAAACAAAACAGCAGTGTGCACTTCGTGGGACTGGTTGAGTGTTGGTGCTTCCTCGCCCTGGGGTCCCTCTTTGACGAAGCCGAAGTGTTCTCAGAATTGAGTTTTTCCCGTGTCCTCACTGCAGCCATGGCCAACGAGCTCCAAGAATTAAGAGACATTTGAATCGAGCAGCTGCGGGTTGAACAAGGAAGCAGCTACTCCCAGAACGAGCAGTAGCCAGTAGCATCCCAGTCAGGCCTAGGTCCTGATAGTCCAGCTGGTTTGCGACACGCTGTTCATATTCTAAAGGACCCTGTTGAACGTGTGCTGTATATCCCTAGGGAAAGAAAATGTCCAGTCTTTAGGGGGACTTCTGGGATCCCAGTGGAGGATTGGGTTGAAGAGATGAGGGCAACTCTGAGAATTAGACATATGAGGTCTGTTGAGCAAGCTTATTTTATATATGATCACTTGGAGGGAGAGGCCAAGGATGAGATTAGGTACCGGCCTAGAGCAGAAAGAGAGGACCCGGAGAGAATTTTCATTGTCCTCCAAGATTTGTATGGTTGTTCTAAGTCCCATGTTTCTCTCCAGCAGTGTTTCTTCTCTCGAAGGCAGCAGGAGGGAGAGTCACTCCAAGAGTTTTCACATGCTTTGTACTGTCTCATGGAAAAAATTGAACGCTGTGCCCCGAGCGGAGTGCAGGTGCCCCTATGCTTCTTAGGGACCAGTTCGTTGAGCATGTCCATGATGCTAACCTTCGTAGGGAGCTAAAGGGGATAGTGCGGCAACATCCTGAGTATACCCTCTTGGACATTAGAGCAGAGGCCATTCGCTGGGAGCGGGAGGGACGACCTGATGAGCCTAGGGCTAGGAGCTATTCGGTGCCCTCTTTTAGTGCCATGCAGTGCTCTGAGGTTAGGGCAGCTACTAGTCCTAGTATTACAGAAATGGCAGAGTTGAAGCACATGTTACAGAAGCAACAGGAGCAGCTTAACCAATTGACACAGGGTGTACTGGCACTGGCACAGGCTGCTTCGAGGCCCCACAATAAGCCCCCCATTAGACCAGCACGTCCAAACACTGTTATATGTAGGCGTTGCCAAAAACCAGGTCATTATGCCAATGAATGCAATAACGAACGTGTTGATCCCCAGGTTCAGCAGCTACAGGTCTCACACCCCATAACAGCTACCTCTGCCGCTCAGGATGCGGGAAACTTCCTCCCCCTGATGTGAGGAGCCAAACATCAGGAGGGGAGAATACCGGCTCGGATGTACAGGGACCAACTACTCCGACTGCTGCCCTTAACCTCGTAGCACCTTGCCCCAAGGTAACGGTTAGCTTAGGAGATGTGCCTGTTAACCTCCTTCTAGACACAGGGTCAATGGTGACAACCATCACTGAAAGTTTTTTCCTCCAACACTTCCAGAGTGCCCCTAGGTCCTGCCGCTGGCTGCAGCTGCGCGCTGCCAATGGCCTAGAAATTCCCTATGTAGGATATGTAGAGTTGGATGTCACAGTCTTTGGCAAAGTTATACCACAGCGAGGTGTGTTGGTCATAAAAGACCCTCCTGGCCACAACTGTCCCTCAGATGCCCCTGGGGTCTTAGGCATGAATGTGATTAGGGAGTGTTATCAGCAGCTTTTCACCCAACATGGTCCTGACCTTTTTGACCTCCCCATAATGCAGCAGGCCCCTGCCGTGTGGCTACAGGCGCTACAACATTGCCACCATGCTCAGTCTCATACAAAGCAAGCCAAGTCAGGGTTAGCCCGGGTGAGAGGTAGGCATCCCATCACTATACCTAGGGGTACAGTTAAGTGGGTTACAGCGACATTTTCTTCTCATTGTGGTGGGCCTTTAGGTACTGCTTTGATTGAGCACCTTGATGATGGTAGGTCCCTCCCTGAGTGTGTGCTAATCTCCCCAGCAATGGTCACTGTCACTAGAGGAACAGTGTATGTGCCAGTGGTAAATGTAGGTGAGACAGATGTCCTTTTACACCCACGCCACCCCAGAGGACTTTTAAGTCAGGCGCAGATTGTAAGTTTGCCAGAGGGAGTTACTACTGTAGAACACAAGTTGGGGGGGGGTCACAGCTACAGTTGGCACTCAAGCAGTTCAAAGCAGCCCAGTGAGAGAACACATTGAGTCCATGGAATTATGTTCACTTTCTGAGCCAGACCAGAGAAAGGTTAAGTCCATGTTGTTGGAACATGGAGCTGTGTTTGCAGCTTCTGACCTGGACCTTGGTTGTACTAACCTTGTGACACATGACATCCCCTTACTTGACAACATCCCAATTAGACAGAGGTACAGGCGAATACCCCCCTCTGACTATGACGAGGTAAGGGCCCACATACGTCACCTGTTAGAGAGCAAGGTTATTCGGGAAAGCTGTAGCCCCTATGCCTCTCCTATTGTCTTGGTTAGGAAGAAGGACGGGATCCTGAGACTCTGTGTGGACTACATGCTGCTAAACGGCAAGACACGAAAGGATGCCTTTCCCCTACCAAGAATTGAAGAGTCCTTGGATGCTCTGTCGGGAGCTCAGTGGTTCTCCACCATCGACTTGGCTAGCGGCTACCATCAGGTCCCTGTCACAGAGCAAGATAAAATGAAAACTGCTTTCTGCACCCCATTTGGTCTTTTTGAGTTCCAAAGGATGCCATTTGGCCTATGCAATGCCCCCAGTACATTTCAGAGACTGATGGAACGGATGTTTGGGGACCAACATTGCCGTTCCCTGCTGTTGTACCTTGATGATGTTGTTGTGTTTTCCTCCACAGTGGACAAGCACCTTAGCCGCCTGGACTTAGTTCTAGGCCGCTTTCAGAGGGAGGGGTTAAAGGCCAAGCTGGAGAAGTGCCATTTCTTCCAACAAGAAGTACAGTACTTGGGACATGTAGTGTCTGCCGCAGGTGTCTCTACAGATCCGAAGAAGACTGCTGCGGTGGCTGATTGGGCAATTCCTAGTACGGTGGCTGAACTCAGGTCTTTCCTAGGTTTTGCCAGCTACTATAGACGCTTCGTCGAAGGGTTTGCCAAGCTGGCTGCCCCCCTCCACAAAGTAGTTGCTGAGCTTACAGGGAGAAAGAACCGCCGAGGTCAGGGTGTTACTCTGAGTGACTCCTGGACCCCCCAGTGTGAACACAGCTTCAGCGAGCTCAAGGAGAGGTTGGTGTCTGCACCTGTATTAGCCTATGCTAACTTTGACCTTCCCTTTATTTTAGAGGTGGATGCCAGTCATGATGGTTTGGGTGCAGTCCTTTCCCAGGAGCAGGATGGGAAGGTCAGACCAATTGCCTATGCCAGTCGGAGTCTTCATCCTGCAGAAAAGAACTACAGCTCTATGAAACTAGAGTTTCTGACCATGAAATGGGCAATGACAGACAAGTTCCGTGAGTATTTGCTGGGCCACAAGTGCATGGTATGAACAGACAACAACCCACTCAGTTACCTGAGCACTGCCAAATTGGGTGCTACAGAACAGCGCTGGGTGGGGGAGCTGGCGGTTTTTGACTACACTGTGCGGTACCGCCCAGGGCGCAGCAACCGCAATGCAGATGCTTTGTCTAGGCAACACCCATCCCAAGGTGAAGTAGCGACCTGCCCAGCCCGCCCTGGGACCCTGGTGCCGGAGACGGTTCGAGGAGCTGTTGTGGGTACAGGGTCGGCAGTCCAACACACCATCTCTGCTGTCCCAGAGCGTTCTACCAAAGACCTAGTAGCATTGCAAAGAGCTGACCCAGCCATCAGTGCTGTTCTCCCTTTTTTTCACCAGCGGCGGGTGCCAGGCCGTGAAGAGAGACAGAGGCTCCATCCTGCAGCGCTGCGGTTGTTGGGCCAGTGGGATTGACTCACCATGAGGGACGGGCTGCTGCACAGGACGTACCAGCGTCCCAATGGTGGAGAATGGGTGTACCAGCTGGTCCTCCCAGAGAGTCTGAGGGGAGAAGTGTTCCAGCAGCTACACAATCATCATGGTCATCAAGGTATTGAGCGTACCACAGAGCTGATCCGGCAGAGGTGCTATTGGCCAGGAATGGGCAAAATGATCAAAGAATGGTGTCAAACATGTGGGAGATGCTGTGTTTCTAAAGATACACAGCCACAGGTCCAAGCCCCAGTGGGCCATTTGTTAGCCTCCAGACCCAACGAAATATTGGCTATCGACTTTTCATTTTTAGAGCCAGCTAGGGATGGGAGGGAACAGGTGTTAGTGCTAACCGATGTCTTCTCCAAGTTTACCATGGTTGTCCCCACCCGAGACCAGCGGGCCTCTACAGTGGCAGACGTGTTAACTAAGGAGTGGTTCTACAAGTATGGTGTTCCAGCAAGGCTGCATTCGGACCAGGGTCGCAGTTTTGAAAGCACTATTATCCAACAGTTGTGTGAGTTGTATGGCATCAGAAAGTCCAGAACCACCCCCTACCATCCCCAGGGAAACGGCCAGTGTGAGCGCTTTAACCGGACCCTCCTTCGCACTTTGTCAGCTGAACAGAAGCACAGATGGCCAGAATACCTCCAACAGGCTGTGTTCAGCTATAACACCACACCCCACCAAACTACAGGTCAATCCCCCTTCATGTTGATGTTTGGCCGTGAACGCTGGCTGCCTGTGGACTTCCTGCTGGGTCGTGTAGAAGAGCCGACCTCAGGTGAAGTCTGCAACTGGGTCCGGGAACATCAGCGACGGCTGCAGGTGGCAGTGGAGAATGCCCGAGAGAAGATGAAGCAGGCTGCCGCCCAGCGAAAGGACAGGGCAGACCAACAGGCCCAGGGGGACGTGTTACCAGCAGACCAACACGTCTACCTGAGGGACCATTCTCAGCAAGGGAGGAGTAAAATCCAGGACGCCTGGGCCCCCAAAGTTTTCCAAGTGGTGAGACCCCCAGAGCGAGGAGGGGCAGTGTATGCTGTGGCCCCACAACATAAGGTGACAGAGGTACGACATGTTCATCGTTCCATGCTTAAACCTGTACCGGCCTCTCATATTCTTCCCAGCCCTGCAACAAGGTGGAGCCCATCCACGATAAGCCCCGACACTGAAGAGCAAGGCCTGTGGGTGGCAGTCAGCTGTGCACCTGGGTCAGAGGATTCCCAGCCTGTCAATATACAGGCCCCACCTCAAGTGGGCCCAGTGCTGCGCCCTGTACTCCCTACAGCAGTTCCCCCTGAAGCCTGTGCAGGTACCAGCTTCTCTTCACCCCCCTGTCCAGAGATGGTAAGAAAGTCAACCCGTGAGAACGCTGGCAAACATTCTAACCCTTACCGCCTGCCAGCATCAGTGACAAGTAGGGCAGATGGGGCTACAAATTCCCAAATAATTGGCTCTAGTGCTGCTCCCATACCAGTTCTCTTTAGGCCTTGTCTTAATAAATTGTCGGGACGTCAATTTAAATCCCCGGGGCAGATTATGACCGGTAGTGAATTTCCCTCCCAGGCCACCGTAGGATTAGACAGCAGGATAGCTCCACCCACTTCCTCATTTATCAGTGTATTTAAACCGGCAGACCGGCTTTCTCTCTGTTGCTGCCTCCGCATGGTCCCTGGCATACTGTTTGGCACACATTGTGTGGTAGGTTTTTTTTATTCTTTCTGTGATATTGTTTTCTGATTGTGTGGCTTATCCTCTGCTTGGTTTGTCCTGCTGTAGGTCCTGCTTCCTGGGTATCCCGCATGTTGACTCACATGTAGAGTGAATTGTGTTGAGGTAATACACCACCTTTCTTTATGTATTTTTATTTTTGGGTATGGCAGAATTGTTATTTAATTGGCTTGTGTTCTCTTTTATTATAGACAGACTGCCACTGCTGTTTTGTTTTGTTTCGTTATATTGTTTTGTTTTATTTGTTTAACTAGTTTTGTTTACCTCGTTATATAGTTTCTTTTGCATTTTCTGGTATTATTTACCTCTTCGTTGCAATAGATGATTTCTGTTAGTTCCTTAGTCCCTTTGTCATTTTAGCCCTCTGTGGCATTTAACTCGTTTAATTTTCCCCCAAGGGTTTTTAATATATTTATTGCAGCAGTTGTTTGTGTACGGTTTTTAACTTGTTGTTGTGTTCTCTTTTCTTTGCATGAGTGCTGCAGGGCCGGTGAGAGTGTGGCCGCTTGGACGGTGGAGGGATCGGTGTCCGGAGCTTCTCACCCCAGCTTCACATCCCTTTAGTTGTGTGTGTGTGTGTGTGTGTGTGGTGATAATTTTGCACGTCCTTCACAATTTATGGTTTTTCCCTTATATTTTCGATTGTTTTGACGTGTGTGTGTTGGGCACGGAGTGAGGTGAGTGCTCCGTCCTATTAGACTCCCCTCTCCCCCCCGTGTCTGCGGCCGCGCCCAGCCGTCTTATCGTGCTCTTGCTTAGTACTTTTTTTAAAGTTGTTTATTAAACATGCTGTTAGTTTATCTTGCTGCAGAATAATAAAAATTGTGAACTTGGGGGAAAACTCTTTGTCCGTGCCCGTTCTTGACCATCACCTGTATCATTTCCTGTGGCCCCTTTACTGGCTTACGGTCACACTTGCATTGCATCCATTCGTATACTGAGGTGTATGTTTCTGTATCAGCTCTGATACATGTCTGTGAGCCTGAGCCTGTCACTGTGGGTGTGTCTGCTGTGGGTGGGTTCATATTCACAACAGTGTGTTGAATGTCTCATACTGATAAGAGCAGAGGAGTGTGTGTGTGTGTGTTTCTTTCTCTCAGACAGACACAGACAGTGAAACAAATGTTTCAGACTCAGACTCTGGAAGTCAGGGGGGATCCAGTCCAAAGCGCAACCAGGAAAAGAGCAGGATTTTACAAATCCTGAGGTCACAAGTCCACGTTTACAAAGTCTGACCCCTGTCACATATCTAACATTTAAGTCATGATGTGGAAATTGTTCCAATGTAAAAAAATAACAAATATTAGAACCTGTGAAAACATGGGGGTATTTTAGAGGCTGATTCCATGACTTTTAAACTAAACATAATCAAAAAAATACATGCATGGAAATAAATCCACAGACAGTATGTCCTCACTATAATACCTGTTCTGCAGTAGGGAAAGACAGAGACGCCATGAGATACTCTTCATTGGAGGAAGTGAAACATTGCTCATTAAGAAACATGTACTGTTTGTATTCATTTATTATATGACATGATATATGTGGCAGATCACACTACAGTCTGATAAACAAATACAGTATTATTATACCACTGTGAAGAAATGCATTGTTATTCTGTGGTGTAATATACTACTGATATACTGTACTTAAAAGACCTCAGGGGAACATGTATGTTAAATCAGAAATGATCTCCTCACAAGGTCCATTTATCAATCAATCAATCAAACTTTGTATAGCTTTATTTGTACAGCACTTTTCATACAGGTTAGTGCACTTCAAAGAGCTGCACACACGACTTATCAGGACAAATCAAGAAAGCTGACAATAAAATAGATTTAAAAATCTATAATAACATTAGTAAACAGAGTCAAATGAATACTAAAAGAACAGATGAAATACAATAAAATACAATTCACAACATAATTCCCATAAAATAAGTGAATAAAATAAAGTGACTAATGTCTAAAAATTTCTTTAATTAAAAGCCAGGCTGAAGACGTACATTTTGTGTTTACATTAACACATTTCAACACTTTTGGCTGCTCATTTTAGTAGCTGTAATATAGCTTTCTATCATATTACATGGTCTTCATCATCTTAATGTGCCCAGAAGAAAATAGACATTTGAGCATCTGCAGCATCATGACAACTGGACGATCGCTTTCTCAATTAAACAACCATGAAAATAAAACAACAGGAAATTTAACTCAAACACTCCATAGGGTCTACACTGCTGGCCAAAAGTATGTGGACACCCTTGTTTAGGTCCAACAGTTTAGGCATGAGTCAGTCTGGCGAGCATACAGAAATTAGTTACCCAGTTTACTGTAAAGAACCTGACTGTGAGCCAGACCTCATCACCAACACCAGCACTGGACCTCACTAATGCTCTTGTGTCCCTGCAGCTGGGACACACACATCACACAACGGGGTGTCTATTCATTCTGTTTTCATGTCCGCAGCCTTTAATTTTATAAGAGATTTAGAGCTACTTTTGTGTAGTTGCACAGTTGATGCACACACCCACCTACAAACTTGTGCCAGATGTAATGTTTCACACAAGTTACAAGGACACAGAAGTTTCCATGTGCAGTGATAAAGGTGTGTTGTTGTGTGTGCAGGTTATGATGTGTCATGTTGTTTATTGGTTCTTGGAGAATCTGAGCTGTATAAAAACTCTCAGTGGCTGACAGCAGGACACAGTTCAGATTCTTAGGTAAGAACCAAGTCCTCCTTCACCACCACACACTGTAAAGTAATGTAACAGTAAATGGAGGGGTTTATTTTTGATGACATACTATTTGTTTTTTTAAGTTTTCTATAGTGGTCTTCCTAAGTGTTCTCTCTGGTTATTCCAGGTCTGTTGCAGCCATGTTGGTTTTCTCTTGGTCTCTTTGGGTCCTGCTGCTGGTCTCCTCTTCCTGGGCTGAGGTAGAAAATCCCAGAAACCACCTCATCTCACCGGCATGACATGAAGGCCTATACGTGCAGAATGAATTTCATAGATGTTAATATGGAAGAAAAACAAGTGACAGAGCTCTTATTCCGTCTGACCCGTGATGTACAGATTACTCATGTCAGAGGGGGGAGAAAATCAGGTCTTAAATAAGTGAGAGTACACACTGAAATGTTAATGGACATTAAAAACTTGATCTGAAAAGGAAAAGCTATAAATTGTCTTGAGTCAACTGAAGTTAACAACCATATAAAGCTATGTAGAAATTACACCAATGTGACCAGAAGATAGATTTTTAACTAAACTAAAAAAAACAGACAAACACACAAAAATGAAGCTGTTAGGCTTCATGTAATGAACACAGTATCTGATTACTGTATCACAAACAGCTGAGTTTCGGTTTGTTTGGTTTGAACCATCAATTATGTAAAATCAATAGAACTTTTCTTTCTTTCTTGCTCTCAGCTGCTGACACCTCACTTTTTACTTGACCATGTTTATTGCTTCCTGAAGTATTCATAGTTAGATATACTCTAAAGGCTATATTATCATAATTTTATGACTAATAATTAAATTTGATCTATGTGAATGAACTTCAGTAACATGTTGCTCTTCTTGCATGTCACTCTGGATGACCACAGAATGGTAAGAATCTAACTCTTTATCCAGCTTCACATACAAACTAAACTATAACAATTAAGAGATTTATAAAAGGTTTACAATTTCCTTTTCATGTTTTTGAATATTTCAAATATTCAAGGTACTTCTGATGTCATTAAGCTCATATGTTCAAAATGATGACGCATATAGCTCATACAGTATCACATGTGTTGTCCAGAGGTCGCTGCCATTGAGGATGACACATCCAGGGAGCTTTCTGTTGGTGAACTGCTGGAGAGAGCCAACAGAGACCGCAGTGAGCAGAGCTTCTCCTCACCTTCACACATCATTCTGTCCAGTCCCCTGAGCTTCACCAAACCATCACTTAACAAGAGTGGAACAGATGGTTCTGTGAAGTATTTCAAAGTCACCTCCGCACTTGTGCTGGTTTCGCAGCCCCTGACTTTGATGAGCCCATCCTGATCGGAGGCGACATCGCTATCAAGTCTGAGGCTGACAGGAACGCTGACCCCTGCACCTCCAGAGGCTGTCTGTGGGGCAAGTGGAGTGACGGGAAGGTCTACATCCCTTACTACATCGCTAACCACTTCTGTAAGCATCAACAGTGTCATTATTATTATAGGGCCAGATACAGTTTACTTACTGAACAGACCAAGCTAATTTAATTTTACACTTGCTTGTAAATATTCGGATTTTTGTACAATCACACACGACTATTTCTTACTTGTTACTTTGTTACTCTACTTGTTACTTTACCTATAAAAGCTTACGTGCATCATAAGAGTCTAAATGAAAACATTGACCTTTTCAAATAAAAAAGAATAATCGGCTACAGTGTATAATTATTATGCACTATGTTGTTATCAGCTATAGTTAGCAGTTACTTTACAAATTAAGACTTTACATAAACACATATGATGATCTCATAAACAACCCAACAGCATATTAAATAATAAGAATGAGTTCCAATGTGACCAACTACAACAGTAAAATTATTATTGCATCACTATTAACAATCCAATAACAATAATAATAATATTCACTAATTAACCCTTTGTCTTAGTTTTAATTCAGCACATTTGTTGATAATACTTCTGTATTCTTACTGCAGGAGCACATTTACATGCAGCACTTTCTCTTGTACTGGAGGATTTTTACAGACCGGTATTGCTGGTTTTTAACCATATTACCATAATACCATAATACCATAATAAGTAATGTAAATATGTTACATATAAACAATAAAATTAATGGGGTTATAATTGATCATGAACTAATTATTATTTGAGTAATTATGATAAAACTTAATTCTATAATAATAATAATAATACAGTTGAATTTTGAAGTTCAGTTAAATGACATTACATAAATAAGGTAAGACCACAGTGGTGTCACAGACCTTGTCATCCTGCCATGTTTGTCCTGCCAGCCTCCAGAGAGCAGGCCATCATCACTCGTGGACTGGAGTCCTTCTCTTCAGTTTCCTGCATCCGTTTCAGACCCTACCAGAATGGTGATAGTGACTGGCTGAACATCGAGTCCAGGGACGGGTAAGAGCCCGGCTCTAAGTTCACTACACGATAGGAATCCACACACAGACACACACACACACACACACACACACACACACACACACACACACACACACACACACACACACACACACACACACACACACACACACACACACACACACACACACACACACACACACACACACACACACACACACACACAGGAGCTCTGTGAGTTTTTCATTTTTGCTCCATCAGTTTACGTCTTTAACAAACTTGTTTCTTTTAACATCTGTCTTGAAGCTTGTCTGGAAATTACACGTTGCCTGTTGCAGGTTTAAAGCATCTCCTCCTTTCCTTCATGAGCTTCAGTAACCACAGGAAGTTCATGCTTTTAAATGACTATTTTACTTAACAACAAATGCTTAGTGATGTTTGCTACAGTGGATCAATAACATTTGAAGAAGCCATAGTGTACATGGTTCTTCTAGAGCAGCGATTCCCTCTACAGTTCTGCATGTTGGTATCTAGTAGTATATATTTCTATCTTTCCACAAACTGCTCCATGTTTGTTTCCGTAGCTGCTACTCATTCGTGGGTCGCCAGGGCGGTGGTCAGACCGTCTCTCTGAGCCGTCAGGGCTGTCTCTACCATGGCACCATCCAGCACGAGCTGCTCCATGCCCTTGGCTTCAACCATGAGCAGACTCGCTCTGACAGGGACAGCTATATCCAGGTGTACTGGGACAACATCATTGATGGTTAGACACTTTCACCATCTATCACATGACTTGTATTGTTGTTTAGCTGCTCTGGAGACAGAAACAGTCTCATTGTTTGCAGGGGTGCAAATTCATCGAGGGTGAAAAAGGTGACAAAGATGCAAAGAGGGTGAAGGCTGAGGGGATCCATATTGCCCAGTATGACCAGCTAATCAACATTCTAGATTCATTATATTATCAATAGTCAGTGTCATTAAAATCATGAGGTGCTTAAGTACAGTACTTAGACTAAATATACCTAATTACTTTCCACCACTGCTAATACAATTACTGAGCATTCAGTACACATGTATTTCAATATTGTTTAATGAGCCAACAGGTAAAACTCTTGAATTACTGAGTGAAAACAAGAGGGTGTCTATAATACTGTAGAAGCTAATATGATAAAGGTAAAAGACTAAACCACCACACACACACACACACACGCACGCACACACACATACATACAACACTATTAACACGAAATAATAAACCCTATAAATATGCTTAATTAATATAATAATACACTATATCTACAACAACTAATCACACATTGTCTCACTGCTCATGACTGAGCCCCAGTGTTTGTAACATTAGATCATATATGACATTTTATATTGGTAATAAAATAACAAGCTAACACTTGAAATGAAAGGGCATGCTATCAGCTAGCTAACATTAGTTAGCTAAACTGTACCTTAAGGCTAATGTTAGAAACCTCTAATATTAGTGTTCATCCATACATATTTGATACAAACAGAAACTCTGAAGGTAATAAAGTAAATTGCTTCTTACATTTACCTATAGTATGTATGACACACAGGAACAGAGACTTGAGGATTGAGTCACTGATGAAGTGAGACATTCAAACCCTAAATGGGTTCCTTTACCCAAAATGCATCTCGATAACTGACAGTTATTGGGGACTGCAATGCTAGTAGCAGCTAATGTATCATGGCGCCTGTAGCCTGCAGCAAAGGTGAGTAGGGCGACAGAGGCCTGGCACGCTCACTTCCTTGTAAGCCCACACCAGAGTTTTTTTACCTTGCAAAAGTGTGTCATCAGCCCCAATCAACACTGACTAAATTATTAAATTGTTATCATTTATTGTTATTTTATTTATCAAAAAATGCCCTGAAGATAACTAAAACAGCAATTTGTAAAGCAGTTTTGAGTTCACAGTACGGTTTACACACCCTGATAAAAACCTACTGAGCTGAATTCAAATCTTTGCATTTCACTTTAAAACTGTAAATGTGTGAGATTTTGCATTCATTTTTTTTTAAATCATATCTGCAGGCATGGAGTACAACTTTTACAAGATTGACACTCTGAACCAGGGAACTCCTTATGACTACAACTCTGTCATGCAGTATGAGAGGTATGGACAACTTCATATTTGTAGTACTCTACCTATATTAACTTTATTAGATTTTCCTTTATCTTTCACCTCGTTTGTAACTGCATGTAAGTACTTTCTATCAGTGTCCGTGAAGTCAGAGCTAACTGGTTGACTGTTTGATACTGTTCTGGACAAGAGGTTGTGTGATAGTGACAGCAAAACTAATGCAAATCTGCTTTTAAACATTATCACACTACACCGAAAATCAGTAAAATCACCAAATGTATCAGGGACTGTTCCTCACTAAGTAACCAAACTTGTTTTGTATTGTGGTATCTGTGTTTTTCCAGGTACGCCTTCTCCAAGAACAACCGTCCCACCATGGTGCCCATTCCCAACAGCAATGTGTCCTTTGGCCAGGCCACCCAGATGAGCAGGAATGACATCAACAGGCTGAACAGGCTGTACAAGTGCTGTAAGTACTGTGGCTCCGCTGGATCCAAGACAAACTTATAGACTTCAGAGTCAGAGTCAGAGACACAGTAAAGCCCTTCTGATGCTCGGTGGGTCTCTTCCTACATAAGCACTGTAAGTTAGAAAAGAGTAATTGATAAAAGTATTTTCAGCAGAACCTGACCTGTTTAAATGTGTTCACTGCAGTGATGTCACATGACATAAAAACATTCACACAGTGAGCATCTGCCAAGTCCAACTTTTGTACTGTCCTCTAATGATATGCATTTCCTCTGCAGGAACTGTATGTGACCTTTGGCCTGCTGCCTGGATGACATCAGAGCAGATGATCTCATCTCATTCTGTTTACTATCACATAAGAAATAAACCATCAGTGTAAACAGCCTCTGATCAGGAAATAAGGCCACTTTCATTCTACTGTTACAACTCATCCATGTTCATTTAGCATAAAGACTGTAAACACAGGGAAAGCTAGCCTGGCTCTGTGCAACAGTTACAGTGCATATTGATTTACATGTTATATCTCCACTAAAAACAAGTATAAACAGTAATTTCACTGTTTCATCACTGTGTCCTTCTATTGAAAAAGTCAAACTAATACACATCACCTACATTCACACATCCACTGACTGGATGCTTATAAAAATCATTTCTTTGCTTCGACTTCAGATGTCATTTTCATAGGACTTTCAAGTGGTGATACTGCACACACATCAGTCACTATCAGTCAGTCTGACCTCCGACTTCTTTTACAATGGCACCATCTTTCTTCTAATGATGGATGAAGGTTATAATGTAAACTTCTCAGTTTCAGTTTGATGACGTTTATTTGATAAATCTTTGTTTTGATCCTCAGATAAAAAAAAAAAAAAATGAGCAGGATGAGCTGACTCTAAACGAAGCTGTGATCACTGTCTTTACACACTGTCACCTTCTCTGCTTCATATTTTATCACATTCAGTAAGTCAATTTATTCACCTCAACAAACATGATTCTTTTTTTGCATAATTTCATAAATCTTCTTTTTGGATAGTTGATTTTCATTCAGAGTTAATCTCAGTCTCATCTGATCTGTGGATCTTCTTCAGTTTGTCCTCCACTTTATCAGCAGTCAGGTTGAACTGACAGAGTCTGAGAGCTTCTATCAGCTGCTCCACTCGAGCCTGGGCTCCTTGACTCTTCCTCCACTCCTTCAGCAGCTCCACCACTGTCTCCTCCAGGTCTGTGGGATGCCTCCTGTTGATGGACTCCAGCTTGATCTCATTCAAACCCAGTTTGCGGCCGAGCTTACGCCACGACCGTCCCAGATTTTCTGCGATCACCTCTGTGGTGATGTCCAGTTTTGCTGAAAGAGGAGATATTCAGGCTTTAGAGAAAAAATAAAACATAACAAACATATTCAAACATCTCCCACAGGGGTGACTGGGAATGGGCTAATTTAGGAAACAGGTCTGTTCAGCTTCTGGATATGTGGAGTTCGATGTAGGACTTTACATACTGAGCTGATCTAAGCAGATCAGAAAGCTTACACCTTCTTAAACATCATATTCAAGGACTTTCCATGCCCAACTCCCTCAAAGTCAAGACCTAACATGTTTGAGACACGGATCAAAGTTAATTACTGTTACAGCACTAAGACTTTTTATAATGAGAGATAACAGCTTTACAGCAGATCACATACAATAAAAGAATGTGTGAACAATGTGTAGGGTGGCCCTGAGAGCTCAAAGCACTGCAGCTTTAGAAAAGACATGCAAATAGACAAAACACTTCAGAAAACATCTTCATCGGTTTGATAACACAACACTCTCTCTTACGCTTCTGTTGTGTTGTGAGTATTTGCAGCTCATGTGTTTTTTACCCCTCAAACAAGTTTATCAGAAAAAGATTTAAATTTGATTTGGAAAATTGTCATCTATGCAACACAAATGTAGAAACAACATAACACTTGTTCTCTGCCTATGACACAGTCCAAAGGGGGTCAGCCCTATGTTCCCACAGCCCTAAGAATGTTTTGAAAATTAGGCCCTATTTTCCCACAGTCTTATATGTTCCCATAAGCCCATGTCCACACTAACCCGGGTAATATTTATCCGGTTAGCCCTTCCGTCCACATTAGAACGGTGAATTCCAAAACTGAAAACGATGCTTTACAAAAACGATCGCTGAGGTGGATAAATGTGAAGACGCCGTGGAACGTGGATGCAAAGCGTTCTGAAAGGGTATAAAATGGGAATATAGTACTGTGGGAACATAGGGCTGTCGGAACATAGACACGCTCCCGTCCAAAGCCTGTGGAGGTCTGTGCATGATTGGCTGATTTCTAAATCCATAAATATAGATTCCTTCTCTTTCAAAAGTATCCAGTTAGGAGTCATTGTGAAGGACAAGCATGTTGAATTTTGAATCAACATCATCATTGTCATCATGACAAAATATCATATACACTGATGTTGTTTTGCTAAATGCCCCCTGTTGTGGACTGCACTTAAAAGTGGGCAGAGAACTTTATAATCTTATTTCCAAATATAATTTATTTCAACCCCTTGCTCGGTTCCTTAGTTCTACTGAGCATCTGGTTAATAAATCAACCTTCTGTTTTTTTTTTAATACTCTTTTATAATTTCTATTGTTACCTGGGAATGTTACAGTTCATGTTTTATAACTTTTTTCTTTCTCTCTCTCTCTTTGTGTTTATTGTATTATTACTTGTATGCATTTTACTATCATTATCAGTATTATTATTATTATTTCTAAACAGAAAATGTTTTTTGTACAGAACATACTCTACATGATGTATGAAGTTGAATAACATTTTTTAAAATGGCAGTGTGCAACAACAAGGTTGCTATTGTTACTGCAACATGTTTACAACATAAATATTTGACTTAAAAAAAGTTATTCTGTCTGGGCGTTTCCTCTGTGGACATGCCAGGGCAGGTTCACGCAGGTTCTCACACACACACACACACACACACACACACACACACACACACACACACACACACACACACACAGATTCCCTTAATACATTGCAGCTTGCGCCTGTAGCTGCGTTTGTTTTCGACTTTCGGTAAACTGACGTCATACTTAAGATAACAGTATACTTCCGGTATCAGTTAGCCCAGTCCACCTGTGTCACAACTCATATACTCATGTATCAGTCTTCTTCTTCTTATCATTATTATTATAATAACTTGTTTTTAACAGAAGTAGTAGCAGCACTAGCAGCCGGTAACCCCCACCCCTCCCGCTCCCCACCTCTCTCTGTGTCGTCCGGCTGGTCTCGGCGGTCTCCGGATTCTCCGTCTAAACCGTGTAACTTGTCTGACAGGTCTTTTCGCTCAATGTCCGTGAGCAGCTTGGACAGACACTCGGTGTTGTCGGGCCCCAATTTGCCTCTCTCCATCAGGAGCAGGAACAGCTTGGACCCGGTGGTTACCTTCTCCAGGTCCTTTTTCCCGATCATGTCTCCACACAGGAACTTCATCTTGTCCAGGTTCTCGGAGGACAGTTGGTCTGAGATCTTCAGTAAGACGGGTTTAAGGTCTGAGGAGCTCATGTTTCTCACAAGACTGCACCTCGATCTGATCTCTCTGAACTAGGAAACACTTCGCTGTCACTTTCACTTCCGTTTCTGTCTGTGAATTTATTCTTCACTGGCTCCAGCGAGACTCTGTGAGAGGTTGTCACGGACTTGATCCAGTTCCTAATTTTATGTTCACCGTTGGACTGAACTTAAGGACTGTTCACAGAACAGTTTGCAAATGAATTTAGAATCAGATAATGTGCATCGATACTAACACTGTACAAACAGGCTACTTTTACAGTCTGTTAGGGGGCCCGGTTTATCACATAAGTCCTGTGTTCAATACCTGCATATACGCTCTAACTCTGGTGAGGTATTTGACCCTGGGGAAGACCCAGGACACGCTGGTGAGATTATGTCTCTCAGCTGCTTTGGGAAGTCCTCAGAATCCCCCTGGAGGACCTGGAGGAAGGGGTGGGGGCAGGGGGCCGTCTGGACAGCCCTCCTGACTGCTGCCCCCTAGTCTTCTAAAGGAATGAGAAGTAGAAAGTGGATGGATGGCAGATGATAGTTTAATAAATTATAATGATAAATCTGATATTTTAAGTGCAGTGGTGGAAATTATTGATGAAATCAGAGAGAAACTGGCTTAAAACAGTCTTTTCTGTCCAGTGTGTGTATTCGATGTTGTATTGCTTTATGTAGTATGGTTTTAGTTGAAATGAATGGGAGGACTTTGCTCTTTACCCTCTGGGCTTTCTTCCTTTCCTGCACAATTAATATGTCTTATATAACTTTGTAATACTTTATTGTAACGTCTGTGAAACTAAACTTAACTAAACTAAATTAAACTAAAAATACAAATTAAATAAATAAACACAATAAATACAGCTATAAAATAAATCCTGAAATAAATAGATTAGGTAATAAATGTAGAAAAAAATGTACATATAAATATAAGTGAGTCAATAAATAAATAAATAGCTTTATGATTAAATTAATAAATGAAAACGCCCTTATGTCCTTTGAAAAATTTGTGATCCCACAAGCACATTTGTTCAAATATTTCCAGATAAGAAGTTTCATTCGCTCGAGGACTCTCTCATATCATTGTCCAGCTTTAAGTATTGTTGAGGAACTGGCAACATGATAATTTATAGAACATACATACAACATAATTTATAGGAAAGTTGTTAATGTGTCTCCAGAATCCTTAAATTATAAAAGAATGGCATGGATAGAGGATCTTCAGACAGATATTAGAGAAAGAATGGGAAAAGGCTTTTCTTCAAGCTCCAAAGTTATCTATTCATAGTAGATATAAATTAATTCAATATAATTGGCTTATGAGGACATACGTGACTCTAGAAAAACTAATAAATACAATTGTATAAAATGTAGAACAGAGAATGTGGAGGTGCAAATATATACAGGATTTTTGGAAAGAAATACTTACTTACTAAATTACTGTAAACAAATAACCCATGTCATCATTAGTTCTTGTGCTACATTGATTTAAGTGTAACTGTAAATGTACTGTATTTATTATGTCCACCACACCACTGTGTTTACATCCTGTTGAGTCCAGTGAAACCTGGACTCCTGCACCAGGACAGCACTTCATTAGTTTTAGCTTGTTGTCTTTTGATTCAACACAACTTTATTAGAAATATGCATCATGTGAACAAGAGGTGTTGACAATAACCATGATATTTAAAAGATGAAATATTGATATGGTGTTAATAATACACATATGTGATGATATGGTGACGGCAGATGTTTGACCTCGCAGATCTTCAGTTCATCGGTTGATCTTGTCCATTAAGTGTAGTTGTAGTTTTTGTACAGTTGTGATCACAGACTGTCTCCACCTCCCTCCACTCTCATCTGAGTCTGAGTTAAAGATTCATTTGACTCATGGCATTATTTTTTTCCCAGGTTTTCTATAGATATCATGATAATATTGTTATAGGTTTTTACACAAGTTCAGCTTACAAAATGTTGCCACAAAAAAAGATTATAAAAAAACCATTAGTTAGTAGATTAATAGAATGAACTGAAGCAGCAGCAGGTGAAATGCAGTAGTTTTAATGAAGGCTTACAGACCAGGAGCTTGTCACTCATTTATTTAAAGAAAAAACACTCAAAGTATCAGAGACAGGCAGGTCTGTTATACGTACATATACACTCATGCATGTAGTGAAATGTGCACTGACACACATTATAATAGATATTAGCATGTCACACTTTGTAATGATATATTGATGCTGTAAATACAACATGGCAACAGACGGCAGGAGGAGGACATGGAGAGGGGAGGGGTCTTCACATGTGACCTCAGTTTACAAGAGATGCTGAGTCATGACCTATCACTAAATATCAACACTAACCCTACGTACAGACACAGTATTAACAGTATTAAGATTTGCTAAAAAAAATTCAATGTGCAGTTTTTGCTCAAACAAGCAAGTCACCCCCCAGAGAGAGGTAACGTCTGTCTGGAAGCTGTTCCCCGGGTGCCCTTCCAGGTACAGTGGAATAGGTCCATACTGATGCTTTAAGACATGAGATAAAGTCCCTAGTTGGTAGATTGATGGTCCCCTTTCAACACATTAGATGCACTAAAAATACATTGTCATAAAACTAAAACACAAACAAACAATAAAATAGATAAACAACAGTTTGACCTTAATGTGATTATTCATGACTGAAATTCAATAATACATTCTGTCAGTCTGGGCTGTGGGCCTCAATTTGGGATAGTTCAAAATATTTACAGCAGGGGGCAGTATTCAACAGTATTCGACTGAAGACCAGACTGGATGTGTGACTGCACGTCTCAATCAACAGTACATTTACGCTCTTCAAAGTTCTATCCAGTCGCTCCCACATGTGTTTTTGCAGTTTGGTAAATACCAAAAAAATACATATATAATATTCACTCTTTGTGCTTGAACAGTTTAGGAGCTGCAGCTTCAGGAAAATGCCAAGGCAACATAATAATAATGAAACAGAGCTGCCCTCTTGGTTTCACTGATACTCTGTCCCTTTGTATGAAAGCTGATACATGAGCCACTGATGGTTTAGAGTAGGTGAGAGGTCAAGTGTTTGAATCCCAGAAGCAGGTAGGACAGGATAAGGCAGGGTAGGAGAGACACCTGGAGCAACATACTGGTGCTGGTGTGCAGAGATGTTGAGAAATTCACAGAAAACTAAACACAAAGTCCCTTTAAATGTAAATTTCACATTGATATGCAGGTATGACGAGCACATTCAGTTCACCTGTCAGCACACCTGTGCCATAAATATCTTTCATCTACAGGTGCTAACTGAGCACTGAGCAGCTAGTGCTAACTGCTGTGTGGGGAAAGGATTGAACTTATCAAAATCCTCTGATGATTAAAACTGAGTGTCTTAACAACACAAAAAGGTGTGAGTGGATTTTATGACACTGGACACATTGTCACCTTTTAGGTTGATATGACATTTATACATCAACCAGCCAGTAGTTTGGAGGCAGGTTGATGATCATTTAAAAACTTGTTGACTATTTTCTAACATGTTTTGTGCTTCTTTTGCTGATGAAATAAAAACTGTTAATGCAGCTTTAACAAACACTATTATTATTTCATTTCTGACTGTGTAGAAGAGATGTCTCTCCATACCCAGTGTCAGAACAGCACATCAGGTGAGTAGTAACTACAGCATCTCAGCCAGGTGAGAGGGAGCATGACATCATAACATCACTGTGTATTTATACTGTGAATTTCCAGTTCCAGGCATGAAGCTGCTGAGCATTGTTCGTCTGTTTGTTCGTATGCAACACAAAGAGAACACTACAAATCAACAGGCAGGCCTCCACAACAACCAGAGCACTTGTGTCTGTGTGTCCATGTTCAACTAAATACATCAGTAAATTCCTGCATTTGTACAGAAATGTGCCAAAAAAGATTTCAAAAAAGGCCAGTCTGAGCTTTACGCTTTACGCCAGTCTGAGCTTTACGTGTTGACGGCAGGAGGGGGGACACTCTCCTCAGCAGCACCATCTGGACGGACTGACGGAGGCAGAAGCTGCATTCAAGTTCCGTGGGAGAAGTGGCACATATGAACTCAGGCTGCAAGTTTGGCACTGTGTTCTCAGACATCCTGAAGGTTCTCATCAACAGGGACATTCCCCGAGTGAAGCTAATGGCTTGTTCCTTTCAATTACATCCAATAATCATGTTTCTGTGAGTACTGTGTGGATGTTTGGTTGGTGGCTGACACTGTCATGTCTGATTCGCAGTGAAATGTAACAAACAAATTTTAAAAAGAGGCAATCTGTGGGAATTCAGTTCAGGTTTTACCCGTCTGAAAATATTCCTGAACATCGTGACGGCAGCAAAAGCTTTGCTCATTATGACAAACTGATGACGTGTTAATAGATGTACTGTGTTAACCTTTAGCAGCCAGCTATAAGCAGCTGATTCACTTATTTACAGTCTGTGTACAGGTCCTGGTGTTTGCTTGTTGTTTGTGCTTTTTTTCTCAGACCCTGGCACCTACTGGTTTAACAGCAGTTAGAATGCGAGACGGGCCGTGAGCGGGGTTGCGGCGGGCTCTGATTGGCTGATGAGGGGGCGGTGCAGTTGTCCCCGTTGTGGTTGTCCCGCGCTGCGAGTCTTTTGCCCTGCTCCTCCTTCATGAAGAGCTCCACCATAAGGATCTTCTCTTTGTGCATCTGTAGGCTGATGTCCTTGGGGATGTCTGGGATCAGCCAGTCCACAAAGTCACTCATGAGCATCACCACGTTCTGCAGAGTGAACAGAGACCTCAGATGAACCGCAGGTTCACTGCCACAGTAACAGTAACTATTAAACAGTATGTTTAAATCCTGTTTTACTTACTGATGAACTAAAACTGTTTATCTGTGACCTGCTGTTGTGTAGCGGCAATATTTAAAGTTTGCTCACATTAACCACCATAAGCTACTGATCATACCAGACGGAGAACAGCTGTGGCTTTAAAACTCCTGACTGTACTGAACTGAGTATTTTATGGCTTATGAAGTAAACTTTTCATTTATAAGAAAATGTTCAACAGTGTCACTTTAATTTGTAATTCTACATTTACACATTTAAGCCAACCAAATCCTGCAAGGTTGGATGGTGGGTCCAGGTAGGTGGAACTTGGGGCGTGGCTGAAGGCGGCGACTGATTTGTTGTGACATCACAAAGTTTCAGAAGTCCTGACGGCTGGCTTTAAGGCTCAGTTTCTAAATATAGGCTGTGTGCATTTCTCTGTGGACTGAGGCTTTGATACTTTCACAGTATTAATATAGAACCTAGACCTGATCTATAATCAAACAACACGTGGACTCTATGGAGCTTTAAGGTTTCACACTGGAGTTTAAAACATTAACAACCTCAGCTTTTCTTGTTTCAAGTAAAATACCTGAGCTTCCAAAAATATAGAGGCCATGAACCAATGAAAACAAATACAACACAGCCATAATATATATTATATATTATAAAAACATTTTGATTAGAGTTTTTTTCATGTTTATCAGAAATAGAGACTAATTTCTGTCGGGAAAATTAATACATAAAAACTTTAATAGTAAAGGTAAAAGTCTCATGAGTAACTCCCTTTTATAGTAACTCAAATCTTTGACTTAGGTTTTTGTGGTAATTATTTAGTATGTCATAATAAAATGATTTTAAATAATTAGTTAAAAACCTAGACACTGTGAACGACATGTAGCAGTGTAAAAATCAACTCATCATTGCTCTCTTGTGGACAAACTAAAGGTCACAATGTGTCTAAAAGTGAGTGACATGCCTATTTGAAAGCATGTAGAGGTGTATAGTATGTGTGTGTTGAGTGTTGTGTTGTTCTGAACCTGAAAGACAATGACAAAGGCGAGGCGGGCTGCCAGGATGGCCCAGAACTCTTTAGAGAGTTCATATGGAGAGCTGGACCAAGGGGGCTCTCTGTAGTCCTTATATCTGGAGAGAGGGGAAACATTTAAAAGGTTTCATTTGATGCTTTGGAGTTTGACAGGTGTCCATGTTTTTACCTATCATGGTCTCCACAATGAGAAATGATGACTCTGTATGGTAGTACATGCACTCATGTAAATGCCACATGGTTTTATGCGAGATAATGAGTATTGTTTGAGAGGTTTTGGAATGAGAATGTAAGCAGACTCAGTGTATTTTCAGGGTTTTAAACTGAACCCCTACCTGCAGATTTCCACTTTGTAGCCCAGGTGCATTGGCTGCAAGGGGTCAGTGCCTGGCTGGAAGTCAGTAACATTGAAGTAAGACAGAGTGTGGTTGACGAAGCCGTGCATGGTGCCATCAGGACTGTACATGTACTGGTAGACCAGCCGAGGGATGAAGTCAGAGGTGAAGGAGATGACGAAGGCCTGAGGGAGATACAACAGCTCATAACCTGCTGTCCTCATCAGATCTAATAAACTGTGACTCCTCTACATTTCTTCCATCAGGTGACACTGACTAAATAAACATTTTCAATTCATGTGCATTTTCCAGCTATGTGGAAGTCTAAGGATGATCAAACTATGACGTATGGGCCATGTGTGGCCTGACAACTATATTTATATGGCCCTTAGTTATTGTTAAACCAAAATTCTATGTGGCTCTGCTGAATACACTAAATGCAGTTCTCATTGTGAACACTAGATGTCACCATCGCTACACATGTAGATGACTGCTTGCGTGCTCTTTCTCTTCTGGTCTACTGCTCTTTCTGTACTCCCTGCCTGTTGGAAATTCATGTGCAATACAGGAACATAATCTGCCACTTAGATGTGTACTGGTTTAGACCTGAGACAGTTCTGTTGCTTCTCTGCTCTGAGATCTGGATCTGAACCATTTTTTGAAAGAGAGATCACATACTGAGCACCCTGAGTGTTTGGCAGACCTCACTTTTTTAGTTGATCTCACTGACCATCTGAACATGTTGACTAAAAGCTTGCAAGGAAATGATGAGCTTGTGTCACAAATGTGTACAATCCACACATGTAAAATCATTTGTTATGAAGCATCAACTTTTCTTTGACAAATCAGTGTGAGAAATTATCTCCAGCTTGCCAAACACCAACATTTCTGTAAAAATGGGGAAATATGTCTCATCCCTCATCAGAATTTAACCAGTGCTTGAAAATCTCCACTGATGACACTGAACAAGAGCTGACTGAGATCCAGGATGACACCCTCTCCCTGATAAATCTCCATTACAAGACTTCCACCTGACCTGACAGCAACCCCTCAGTCCTAACATGACTGATCCCATTAACAACAGTTGTGTTTTTACTACTGAGGGATAGAGTTACTGCAGATTCAAGTGTACAGCACAAAGAATTTAAAATTTAGCGTGGACACACCTGTGTTCAGATTTCAACTGTAAAGTGATTATAAAGATTTATATATATATATTATATATATATATACTTACATTAACAATGACTGCTACCTTGCTGAGGCCTCTCAGGAGGTTGTACCAGATACCTGCAGAGAGGAGAAAACAGTCATCTCAGGGACAAGACACAGCATGTTGGGGAGGACTTGTGTGATCTGCTTCCTGTTTATTGTAGTTGGGACAGCAGACACCTACCAATGTCTTTGGCTTTGACTGCGATTGGCCTTCGTAGCTCCATGACAAACTTCTTGGCATCCAGGCGAATCTCGATGATGTTGTTCAGAAGAGCAAAGAGCGGAGCCAAAGGGAAGGAGGCCACGAACAGAGTCACCATCCCAAACTGAATGACTACAGAAACAGACAGGAGGATAAGAGAGCATCCTGGGTGAACACAGTCAGGACACACATAACTCAGCTGTGGAACGCTAAGCTGTGATCCGCCAAGTTTGGTTGAAATTAGATTTTGACATGTGACCAAAGCTAAGTTAAAAAATGTGTGCAAAGGTGAAGAATACCTTTGAATATGAAACAAGAGAGGGACTAAACCTATAGTCCATGTCCGGACTGTGTGTGGTCAATGTGTGAAACTGAGGACGTGATTGAAAAATATTATGGAACAGCTGTAAACAACTACTGTCAAAGAAAGGGGAAATGCAAATGTTGCTGGATGATGTAAAATGCTAATTAGAATATTCATCACGTTATATTAGCATTCTACTTAGTGTCAACTGGATTCAGCTCTTTATCTGTCTGCTTCTCCCTCTGTGATCACACATACAGTGTTTTAATGCAGAAAGCAGCTCAGGTTTGTCCAAATGTCACAAGATTTGTCACTAAGTGCTTTTTAGAAAAAAAACGCCTATGCTCAATTGTTGATTTTATAACTGTGACGTTGTCTTACAAAATCACCAAACACATACATGAAAGACAAAGACTGAGCTGTGATTTCAGCTGGATTTACTGTAACATGGTCAGAGAGAAAGTTTGGGCAAAGTCTAAGCCTGCTCTGACACATACTCCACCAGGTGAACCACAGGGGCCCGGTACAGACTCTCTTTCTTATTCAGTCTCTCACGCAGAGCACAGCCTCTGTCTGGATCCACAATAGTTTAGCCTTTCTTTACTTCAACTCCAGAACGCAACAGACTTTTATTAGAGGCAGGTCTTTATGTCTAACTCCCTCTGTTTGATATGTAGAGTTGGTCATAGTTGATTGTACGAAGCCTCGTTACCGATGACTTCTCTCTCTCTCCCTCCCTCTCTCCTGCTCTCTCTGCTCGGTGTGTTTTATGTTTAGTTATTCCTCTGCCTCCTTTAGTAATAATGATACATGGAATGAAAGTAGTTTATTTGCTGTAATGGAGGCGAGGCTCAGTGTATTAGAAGTGCTCCTCATCTTCCCTGCAGTTCCTGAGCAGCTGGGAAACCAGAGTGGCTCAGCACTCCACTGACCAGTGGTGGAAATATCATCGACCAGTCAGTCAGTCAGTCATACATATTCCTGGCCTCACTGTTGTGGTCCAGCCACAAAGGCAGGACTCATATGTCCCCACTTCTTTTGCATATAGGTTTTTTTTGTCTTATTAGCCACCTGATGCTATGATGTCAACACAGAGCACGGCACATACAGTAATATGGTACAACTGATACCAAGAGGTGACTTTATACTTCTACATATACAATTCAACATCTGTCAGAAGAGCAACATTAACCCACTAACCATCTAACTCTGCATATGTTTAAACCTGTACTTTCTTTATCATCACCAAGAGTGAAAACAAGTAAAACACAACAGGGATTTCCTTCATACTAATTTAATCTAGGCCCCACTGCCACTCTCATTCACTGTCCGTTGTGTCTGCTGTATAGATTATCTGTGGAGAAGATGGATGGAGCAGCTTCTGTAGAGCTGTACTGAGCAGAACTGCAGGGTGGAGCTCTGGAAGCTGGACTAGTAAATCTCAGCTACATTAAAGATGCAATCATTAATGTTTTGGCTACTTGGGAGCAGCAGAACAAACATTTTAAAACTGTTGTTAGAAAACAGCTGCCTCTGGTCAGATCCAGCAGACACAGAGAAACATTAATTCAGAGCAGTGTTTCTCAAATTTTTTCAGACCATGGACCACTAAAATAAAACTCACGGACCACCTAATTCCCCTAAACCCTGAGGTTGTATTACTTCTGTAGTATTGTGGTAAGCTTGTGCACATTACTGGGAGAGGTTTTTTCTCTTTTCAGGCATTTAAATGCCTTTATTGGATTGAACAGTCAAAAGAGACAGTAACGGCGATGGAGAGTAGGAAAATGACACGCTGAAAAGAGTCCAACTGGCCGGGAGTCGAATTGGGAATTCTACTCAGAAAATTTGTGTCCCTTTGGTATGCGCCCTAACCAGTCGGCTATCTGATCGCAATAATGTGGAACAACGTGTTTGATAGTTAACAGGCTGCTGATAACTGGTGAAATTGAACACGGTCCCAGGGCAGGCTAACTGTTAGCTTCACATTTCTTTTCAAATGTCACGCTGTGAACAACCAATTCAAAAGTTTGAATTTACACATTTCATTTAATATTGAAAACAACACATATACAATACTCACTACCAGGCTTTGTGGTCACTCAGACAGTTTAGAGTCATGTGTCTGGAATTATGACCAGAAATCTTTAGGAAGGCACCCTGGTGGCTCACCTGGTAGAGCGCATACCACTTAGGCTCAGTCCTAACCGCAGCAGGCCGGTTTCAAATCCAGCCCGGGCCCTTTACTGCATTTCATCTCGACTGCCTCCCATCTTTCCTGTCACTCTCTCACAGTCCTTATCACATTAAAGGGAAAAACTGGCCACATAAAAATAAATCTGAAATAAAAAAAAAAGAAAATCTCCAGCTACAGTTCACTGTTTATATAATGTTAGCAAACAGTATTTTTGGATTCGTCATCTCTGCAAATGAATGACCCTGGCATAAAATGAAGCTTTCTCACTAAGTTGTTTTTCTGTAATCAAAACCTCCAGTTGGCTTCACTGTTGTGCCTCATTACGTTTCGAGCTAACCTGTGTTTTGTTACACCTGAGTTTGCCCTAAATGAGCATGGAAACTTAATCTGACTGGACTGTTGTCCTTCTAATGATTTGTTAATTTTCACCTCTGAGGATTCAGCACACATCAGCAGATACCAGAGTTTATAATGTAGATCATGTTTGTGTCCACTTGGTGAGTTTCAGCAAAGTATTTACTCATCTTTTAGCTCTGTTTTGATCCCATGGGTCTTGAGAAGACAATAGTGTATCTGGATCTTTAGTCATATGATGCCTCACTTTGTATTTTATTGGAAACAGCTGCTGAGTGAAATAAAACTAAAACAATGACCTAAAAGAGGCTGAAAGCTCCACAGAACTGAGAGGAGCGGCAGCCTGGAGGATAATTCTCTGTAGGTGTCTCACTGAGAGTGACACCTTCATATTACACATTTGATCTATTGTATAAAAATATTGATACAGATACAGATTTTAAGTCATCATCCATGACATTTTCATATACTGTGCATTGGGCATCAAAATTTTAAACAATTCCTTAGTTAATAAAGATGAGTGACATAATCATCAGCACCATAACTGAGTGTTTCCACCTTGAACTGCAGTGAACCAATGACATAAAAAAAGATTCAGACAGCCAGGGTTTCATACGTCACAAACCTAAGGAACCAATCCTGTCAACTTGTGGCTGAGTCTGGGTCTGACTGAGGCTCAAACATGTGGCTGAGTCTCTCTAATGTTTCCTCCTCTAACCATCTTGATGCTCTCTGCTCGTTCACCTGTCCACCTGCTTGGACAACATACATACATATCAGTGGTGGCTGCTGGTCTTATAATGAGGGGAAGCTCATTTTCGGCCTACATCATAAAATGTGTCCGTTTATTTATATGTAAATTCGCAGTGACAGAAGAGAGTCGCCAAACACAATGCTAGTCGTTTTTAACAAAGACAAAGTCACTGAGGATCAGTAACGTCTCCAGATCAACTCCGAACAACAGAATGAAAAACTTGAAAAATGCTCTGGTGGATGCTTAAACTTCAATACCGCTGATTCGCTCATTTCGCTGTCAATCAAAAAGGGACTCAGCCTCAGACAGATCATCCAATCATCATGCAGAAGCCGAGCGTCCGGGCCAGACCACTGTCCCATAGACCCCCAGAGACGCTGAGCGTCCGATGGGCGGGACAAAGCCCAGCATTTATCCAATGACCGTCTAGTTTCGCTGCAGTGGAACAACCCACTCTATGCTTCCCCATTGAAGTCAGTAGACGCTCGGCGTCTACACTGTGTAAAGCTCTGTGGCGCTGTGGGGATGAATGAGAAGGAAGTCGTGTCGGTTACCTGTCATAAGTAGCTGATTCTGAACAAAAGATGAACGTGTTCTAGCGTATATTTAGTCAATGAAATGTTCACACAACAGTACATATTTGACCACTTATTTTTTTGACATTTTAGGGGAAGCTGAGCTTCCCTTGCAGTCTTAGAGCAATCGCCACTGATACATATACACTACCCAAAAAAATTAAGCGAACACCTAAATCACACATTGGATCTTGATGAACAAATTATTCAAGTTGAAAATCTTTACTGATGTACATTGTATAATTTGTTGAAAACAAAATAACGTATCAACGGTCAATGGAAACCAAAATCATCAACCCACTGAGGGCTGGATTCACAATCACACCCAAAATCAAAGTTAAAAATTTAAACCACAGGCTGATCCAACTTGTGTGAATTTCATCACGGCATCTCAATATGTGTCTCAGTAGGTTGTATGGCCCCCATGTGCCTGTACGCACTCCTGACAACATCTGGGCATGCTCCTGATGAGTCAGCAGATGGTGTCCTGGGGGATCTCCTCCCAGACCTGGATCAGGGCGTCAGTGAGCTCCTGGAGTCTGTGGTGGTACTTGGCGGAGTCAGATGCACCGATACATAACGTCCCATAGGTGCTCAATTGGATTTAGGTCAGGGGAACGTGAGGGCCAGTCAATGGCCTTCATCATCCAGGAACTGCCTACACACTCTGGCCACATAAGGCCTGGCGTTGTCCTGCACCAGGAGGAACCCAGGGCCCACTGCACCAGCATAAGGTCTGACAATCGCTCTGAGGATTTCATCCCGGTACCTAACAGCAGTCACGGTACCACTGGCTCTGACATGGAGGTCTGTGTGACCCTCCAAGGATCTGCCTCCCCAGACCATCACTGACCCACCGCCAAACCGCTCATGCTGGATGATGTTACAGGCAGCATAACGTTCACCACGGCGCCTCCAGACTCTTTCACGCCTGTCACATGTGCTCAGTGTGAACCTGCTCTCATTGGTGAAGAGAACAGGGCGCCAGTGGCAGACCTGACAGTTCTGGTGTTCTCTGGTGAATGCCAATAGAGCTGTAGGGTGCTGGGCTGTGAGCACAGGTCCCACTAGAGGACGTGGGGCCTCATGCCACCCTCATGGAGTCTGTTTCTGACAGTTTGGTCAGAAACAAGTACACCAGTAGCCTGCTGGAGGTCATGTTGTACGGCTCTGGCCGGTCTCCTGGTATCTCCTCCATGCTCTTGTGACTGTGCTGGGAGACACAGCAAACCTTCTTGTGGCCGCACGTATGGATGTGCCATCCTGGAGGAGCTGGACTACCTGTGCAACCTGATTGGGCTGCAGGTACCGCCTCATGCTACCAGTAGTGACAAGGACACTAGCAAAACACAAAACTAGAGAAGAATCAGTCAGGAAGGATCAGGAGAGAGCCACTGTCTGTGGACACCACATGTAAAACCATTCCCTTTTTGGGGGTTGTCTTGCTTTTGCCTCCATTGCACCTGTTGTCACTTTCATTTGCACCAAAGCAGCTGAAACTGATTCACAGTCACTTGTGCTTCCTAAATGTACAGATTGATATCCCTGAAGTTTAACTGACTTGGTGTTATACTGTGATGATTAAGTGTTCCCTTAATTTTTTGAGCAGTGTACATATATGAAATACACCATAACAAAAATAACATTAATAAAAAAGAGGGGAAGAGGGAAGAAAGAAGAAAAATGGGGGAGGAAACGTGAGGAAGAAGGGGAGGGGTTACTTTCTCTTAGTGACTGAAAGTCAATCAATTGTCATTACTTTAAAGGATAATTGCTCCAAATGTTAATGTGTTATATATAGTGAGGCGTTGCTGTATTCATGCTCTGCTGGTCACAGCTAAAGGTTCAGGAGCTGAATGCAGTGAAGCTGCTGTAGTAATCTTTCTGTTAAATGGTGAATATTGATCAAGGACCTGAAGGCTGTAATCTCTCTGGAGTGATTGGATCAACTGCTTATTAATACAAATCCTAAAAGACCCATTTGTTTCCATGAGCCAAAGAAAAACCTTTAATCTACTGATTGTCCTTAAACGCACACATAGGATGATTTACTAAAGCTTTGCGTGTGTAAAAACGTGCGCAAACGCGACAGCACGCGCAAACACATGTTGATGCTAATTTGCTTTTGCGCTTCCGTTGGGTCTGCTCGTTTGCATTCGCCACGGTGAACACCCTTAACTCGCGCAAAGTCCTCATTTAAATAGGGCCGGCTCGATCACTTTTGCGCCTGTAGTCAATTGCGTTGTTAATCTAAGTAAATCACCCGCAAGCCCCAAACAGGCAGCGCGCGCAATCTATCCGTGTGCGCACGCAATTTAGCGCTCTTTATTTGGGATCTTAGTAAATCAGGCCCTTAGTGAGATGTGTGGTGCACATGAAGCCGAGGCTTCCACATCACTGTCTGATGCTCTGGATCCTGTAAAACTGGATTTATTTATTGAAGGTGAACACAGTGATCCTCAGCAGGGAGAGTAGTTTGTTTTTGGCTGGTCTTTATCAGAGGACAGTGTTTCCCTGAAGCCAACAAACAGTGCTGAACAGAGCTGACATTTACGAAGCAGACAAAGGTCAGGCATAAAGCAACAGCAGAGAAACAGGAACCGCCAACCGTGTTGGTGTGTAGACCCTGAGCAGGGATCATGGATCAGGAATCAGCAAGTTCACGAGTCTATGCACTAATCTAATACCACGTAATGTGTTGAAAAACTATAGTTTCACATCCGCATCAAACAGCAGTTTTCTTGGAAATCAATTCTTTTTCTCTGCTATAAAACACCTCTGCTGTGCAGCCACTGTTAACTACTGTAATAGATCAGAAAAGAAGAATTTTTATTTCTGGTAAATAGTATAACAATAGCTGTTGGCCAAAGTCACGAATAAGACCTGCACCTACTGAGTGTTTCTGTTTTAACCAACATAGCTTTTCTACCAGCACCTACTGTTTCCTGACAGCAATGCTCGGCCACTCAGAGTGTCACCGCCTGCTGATGTAAATTTAAAGCCAGCAGTTTAATTTGTTTTTTTTCTGTTTTTGTGTTAGTGCAACACAGCACCATGAATAAAGGAACATTTAAGTTTCTCCGTGTTGGAATATGCGTAATGCTTTTCAAATGACATTATGCATTATGATATTCATTTTCTCATGTCAGAGACAATATTCAATAACAATTCATAAAGCTTGATGAAACTTTCTTACACGTGTGTGTTTGTATTTAGACTCACTCATCTCCATGTACTCAGGACTGAGGCCAACAAAAGGACCCAGCAGGTGGTCTTTCTCGTGGCGCTGCAGGGTTTTGTTCAGCTCCTCCTCTTCCTCTGAGTCCAGCTCTGACTTCCTCTTCCTCAGCAGCTTTTTCAGCTTCCTGCACCAACCACCAGAGGTGGAGAGAAAACATTCAACTGCGTTACTACAGACTGCTACATGCTGGATTCATAACATTTACACACATTCGTAGTAAAAAAAATGACATCAAACATCTTTGGATGTTCTGCATTTGTTAGGAAGTTATGTTTTCACCCATGTCTGTCTGTCTGTTGGTTTGTTTGTCAGAATTACACAAAAAAGTCCTGAACTGATTTGAACCAAACTTGGTGGAGGGATGGGACATGGACCAGAGAAGAACTCAGTACATTTTGGTGCAGATCCAGTAAAAGGGGCAACATTTTTAATCCCTTTCCTTAAAATGGTAAGACGGGACATCTGTCCACATTTTCACAGTGTCTCAGGAAATGATGTTTGATGTAAATAAACAGACATGTTGATGGTGAGTGAGCCTTTCCTGTTTACTGCTTTTTAGAGTATTAGACTCATATGATTTTAATAACTGTACTTTTACATGGCCAGAATATTCTCCTTCAAGGTACCAGTAGAGTTTCCCAGAAATGACAAACAAGTGACCTGTAAAAGCTGCTCTGACTCAATAAACCAATAAAAACTTTAAAACCTAAAAAGGAATAGGACAACCAGAATGATGACGACATGGCGAACACAATGTTATTGTACATACATTTGTCTTAGTTATATTTTCATCCATTTCTGTATCAAACTTTATTCAGAGTGACAGTGAGGTGTTTCAGCTCAAATGGAGAAAGTCTGAACATCTGTACATGATACGACACATCTGGACGACAGGTTCTCTTAAATCCACTGTACAGTCATTTACAGTAAGAATGAATGTGTCTGTATGAGGAGCTCTAGCATGAGGCCCAGTGTGTTTTGATGGGAAACTAAATGTCAGAAAACTCAGCAGTGGATCTTTAACTGAGCTCATTCATTAGAGAAAAAAGTGGGTTTTTCCACAACAGCCAATTTCCATCATAGGAAGTTTAGTGTGTCTATACTCAGTACAGTACAGTCCAGAGGACGACAGACGTGTCTTTACCTATAGGTCATTTTTAACTTTTATCTGCATGTTTACAACATTAGTTTCACTTTGACTCATGTTTTAAAGGGGGCTATATTTCCCCACTGTCTGACACTTCAAATTCCACGACTTATCAATGTCTTTCCAGGCCCATTTCCCTCAAATTCAAGGACCCAACATAGCATAGTTTAGACACAGATCCAGGTTAATTATTGTTACAGCACTAAGACTTTTTACACTGAGAACCAGCACCTTTACAGAGGCTCACTGTTGAAGAGAGACAGAGGCTGCATGTGTGAACACAGTGATACAGACGGCCTCTCTCAGAACAATATACTGTGTAAGTGTAACATACATTTATATCATATGAACTTCAGTTTCTATATTTGAACTAAATATATAATATATATACATTCAATGACATGAGGCTTTGATTTTTTGTGGACTTTTCTGTGGACTGTACACACAGTACAGTAAACTCTGATGGAGTTAACTGTGAGGACGAAGCAGAACAGAGAAAATTGCAGGCTGCCAGGGTTCAGCAGGTATGTCTGGTTCCCAGGTAAGTGTGTCTGAAAAGCAGACAGGCGTTTAAATGGCTGCTCTCTGAGTGGGTGTGCATAATTTGCTCTGTGGCTCTGAACCCACGTATTGTGATATGTTGCTCAACTCGTCCCCTGTGTGCTGGTGTCGTGGGTCTGTGTTAGAACATGCTGCTTGGTGTACGCTCTGCACTCACGGTATGCCGATCTCAAACAGGTTGTTCTGGATGAGCTGCTTGCCCAGCATGGTGATGCACAGCTGGATGCACAGCTCCATGAGGCAGCCTGCGTGGGCACACTAGGGAGGGAACAGGTGGACAGGTGTCAGGAGGTGAGAGGAAATCAAAGTGAGGCAGAAGAGTATGAAGTTTACAGAGCTGACAGTGGGCAGAGGAAAGTAACATTCAAACAAGCAGAGACAGATCACAGCCGGATACAGAGGAAAAAGCTCCATGTTTACAGAAGTTCAGGTCTGACGATAAAATATCATTATCATTTTATTTATTTAAGAAATTATTTAGTCACAACCCTAATTCTAATTCTAAATCCTTATTAAATATACCATCAGTGTGTGTACAAAGTGTACTCCTATTAAAATGAAAAGATCCTTATGTAATATTCATGTTTGAAAACACCTGTGTGTGAGTTCTCAAAACCTCAAACACATCACAACCCAAACTAAAATTCAAACTCAACTGACTGATAGTCAGTGTGGTTCAGGTCTCCATGATAACTCGTGACATGTTATTTCAACATGGCTGTCAATGTCACAACTGGTCCCACACAGCAGTCCCAGGAGTGAGCGATAGAAAATAAATCTATCTGTCTGGCTTCACAGGATTTGACACAACAATGACTAAACACACAAGGTGACATGCTTGTTACTGATTGGTCCAGGAGGGGACATTACATATTTACTGTTTACAGTCATGTTAGAAAAATACTTCCTATCTTATTGAGGATTTAAAGGAAAACTCTGTTTGTTCCTTCATCACCATGAACAGACATTACTACAGCACCAAAGGTGGATTAAACCAGAGAGAGAGAGAGAATTAAAAGATATATGTCTTTACCAGGCACCGCAGGGTGACAGGTGTCATTGACATCAAGAAAATACGGAATATCAACAACCTAACCCTAAGTGGAACTAGGGCTGGGCCTAATTTTTGATTATGATTTTGGCTTCTAACAATTATGAAAACATTATTGTGCTGGATTCTGTTTCACAACAAATTTCAATCCCCCGACAAAAACCATCCCCCATCCACTTCCTGGTTACATTTGGCGTACGTTAGCATCGTACGCAGGGGTGCGTCATCTTGAGAGGTTTGCTGGTTCAGAGTCGGGCCAGACTTTAATTTCCTTTGACTGAGTTACGGACTGGAATATGTTGAATATAGCTCACCAAAATGTTGATATATAAGTTAAGTAGTTTTCACCAGGTTGCGGAATTACACTAATGTTACAACATAGCTGATCTTTATTTATTTTGATCTAATTTATTTTTCATACATTTTTATATTATATATTTATTGTATATATTAAGATATTAGATTTTTTTTATTTTTTTTTATGTCAGTTGAATTGTATTTAAAGTTGAGGAAAGTCCACTGTTTAACCCTTGTGTGATGTTCATATTTTTGTTACTCAGCCAGTGTTGGCGGGTCTGGTGGACCCGCTGCATTTGTTGGGGTTTAATTCAACACAATCAAACAATTTTCTGTTAAAATACTTAACAAATGTTTACTTCATCCCAATTACAAGCAATACACAGTAAACAGCATATACTTGTATGGTTAATATAAAATGTGTAGGGGGGTGTACAATGTGTGGTCATTGAAAATGTGTTCTGATAAATATTCTTCACAGAAAATGAGCCAAGGCCAATGAGTCTGGGTTTGAAAAATACTTAATCATATAATATTTCTTTTGATAAAAAATGAAAACGGGTCCCACAGACCCGAACACCACACAAGGGTTAAAAGTTCTACTGTAGGGGGCGTCGAGTAGCTCAGTTGGATGAGCATCCGCCTAGAGGATGCAGGAACTAGAGGCTACAGTCCTCGCTGCAGTCGGCCCCGGTTTGAATCCCGCATCGGACAGCCCTTAGCTGCATGTCATTCCCCCTCTCTCTGCCTCCCCATTTCCTGTCTCTCTCTACTGCACTATCAATAAAGGCACAAAAAGCCTGAAAAATAATAAAAAAAAAATAAAAAAAAAGTTCTACTGTAGAACTGTAAAGTATAGAATTACCTCTTCCATTCTGTATGATCCAACAACATACAAGTAGTTTCCAGGACGCCCAACAAGCCTGTGGATCAAACATTCATCATTCAGGTGAGGACAACAGGAAGTGTACAGGATGAATGTGTTCACTCTATTTGCAAAAACAAGCAGTGAGAGGTTTTCCTTCACCTGCCCCTGAAGAAGGCCAGGTACACAATGGGTGTGAAGGCATTGACAAACTTCAAGATGAAGGTTTTGAAGATGAGACGCTCCTCAAAGCTCTTGTCTGTCTTTGGAACCTCTGAAAAAGAGGCAAACAGTGACTTTATTATCTGACACACATGAATTCATCCAGTAACGCCATGATGCTGTGGAGAATTGATTTCCTATGTTGTTAACTCTAACCATCTGTGGCGCTGTGGTCTGATTAGCTAAATTGCAAACACACAGTTTTCATGGGTTCAGCAAGAAAATCACATCGAAAAAAAAACGAATCTGAAAAAGATGATAATAAAACAGACGCAGTTGCTCATCAAAATGAAAATGAAATAAAAAATGAAAATTCATCCCTGAAGTCTTGGATTCTGAATCCCAATATTCTTTGAAATGAAATGAAAATATCAACAGCATTTCCACTATTTCCCACTGAGTTTATAATAGTGTGAATGTAAAAAAAAATGCAGTGTATGGTAAATTCAGGGGTGACACAGTAGTACAGTGGTCGGCGCTGTTGCCTCACAACGAGAAGGTTCTGGGTTTGTCTGTGTGGAGTTTGCATGTTCTCCCCTCGTCTGCGCGGGTTCTCCAGCTTCCTCCCACGGTACAAAGCCATGTAGGTTTAGGTTGATTGGTGACTCTAAAGTGCCCATAGGTGTGAATGTGTGTGCAAGTTGTTGTTTGTCTCTATATGTCAGCCCTGTGATAGACTGGTGACCTGTCCAGGTGTAACCCACCCTCGCCCAATGTCAGCTGGGATCAGCTCCAGCACCCGTGCAACCCTATAAGGATAGGCGGTATAGATAATGGATGGATGGTAAATTCAAGAGTCAATAACAACAACCAACATGTCTCCTGCTGAGGTGTTTGTTTGCTAAATTAGATTTAAGGTGAGCTCAGAGAGACTCTGCACACACTCAAGCATCAGAGTGAAGGAAGAACACACACAAACACACTTGAGCAGACAGAGACTTAAACATTTACATTTGAACATTTTCACTTTTGTTTGTATGAAAACCCCTCTGATCAGGTGGCTCTGTAGAAACTAGAGTCTGAGTATCTTCAGTGAAATGTTCCTCACCCAGTGTTGTCAGCCAGCGGGCAATGGCACCATAGATTTCATCTAAGATGATGATGATGATAAGGTTGATGATGGCGGCGGTGGTCTTCACTGTGGCTCTGATGTTGGATCGTGCTGCAGGGTAGGTGCTAATGTGCAGGGCTGCCTTAATGCTGATCCGGTACAGGATGACCCCAAAGACTATGGCAAAGGTCACAATGATCTACCAGAGAGGAAGTGGAGGAGGAAGAGGGGGAGAACAGGTCTAACATCTGCTGATCAAGAGTCTGTGTAGGTGACACTCAGTGAAAAGTCTGTTGGATCAACTTCCTGTTTTCATACTGGCAGTTTTCAAAACATTCAACCTATCAAACTTTATCAAATCTGAACAATCAACAGGAAGTTTGATGAGTGTAAACATGTAACGTCAGAGAAATGGTTTTAGCTCTCAGAGGACACTTGTGTTTTTCTGTTCCTTCTTCACTGCAGAGGCCCAATACATTCATTTGTGAGGAAGCCTTTATCTCTCACTGAAGACGGAATAAGAAAATATAACCTATTTGGGTTTCAGGTTTGGCCTTAAGGCTCAGGTGGGTGTGGGTCTGCTTGACATCAGTTTCAAGGTGGGTGTACAATGTGTGATTCTGGGCTGTACCAGACAAACAGAGGTAGACAGAGTCCACAGCTCTATTACTGGAGTAAGAGTGTAGATCCTCCTGGTCAAATATGACTCCATTACACGTGAAAGTTGTTCAGTCAGATTACTCCAGAGTACTGGAGTACTTGATTTTAAAAACACTGAAGTATTCAAAAGTACATTTTATGTGAATACATTGTTGTATTGTTCCACATTTACAGAACCTGATGACTCTGAAACAACCCACTGACTGACTGACTGACTGACTGACTGACTCTAGTATACAAAGACTGTAGGATATGATACAAAGACTGATAGAAATGGACATAAAAACTCAACTGAATCAACAAAAGGAGGTATTGTTTTCCTTTTTATTATTTAGTAGTCAGTGATGAAGTCTGATTGTAGTAAACACAGCAAACAGAATCAAATCCACCTATCAAATTTGAAGAAGAGAAAGAGTTTTGAATCCCTTAATTAGGGTCATCGAGTGCATCAACCTGAAAATGAGACAGCTAATCTCTGCTGATAAAAAAGGAAAAGGAGATAAAATGTTCAACAAGGGATTTGTTAGCATTTTGGAACCAGGAACCAAATCAAGAATAGAACCAGCTAACAGACCAGAAAAAAACATATGAAATAAATGGCTAATGGTTCGCTAAACGTTAATGTGTTTTCATTGATATTGAGTCAGACAGGTGTTTGATCACATGAACAAGAAGCATTACATCACTGCTTCAGAGGAAACACAGTGAGGATGGAGAGAGTGAAACTCACCAGGAAGAACATCATCATCACAGTCGTCAGGTAAGCTGGCAGTCTGTCTGTACACGTCAGCTTCACCTTCTCACCCTACACCACACACACACACGCACACACGCACACACACACGCACACACACACACACACACACGCACACACACACACACACACACACACACACGACACCACACGCACACACGCACACACACACACACACACACACACACACACAGCACACACACATCACACACACACATCACACACAACAACGCACACACGCACACACACACGCACACACACACACACACACCACACACACACACACACACACACACACACACACACACACACACATAAAGTACACAGTATGTATCTGTAACATGAATATAATCTCCAGCTTGTGAGTGTGTTAATGTGTGTGTTTCTGCTGCCACAGCCTCATGACACTCTCCTGTCAGCAGCAGCTCTTTATGCCCTGGTACACAGATGTACACAGCACCACACACCATAAATACACACACACATATACTATGTGGCTCCAATGGAGCAAAGCTAATCACGCCCCAAGCCATCGTGTCACATTCAAGCCAACTGAGAACTGGGTCAGAGAGCCAAAGTGACTGTGTGTGTGTTTGTGTGTGTGTATCCGCTTGTGTATCTGATGAAAAAGGAAGATGCGACCTTGGTACAAAATAAAAGTCTAAAGGCTGATAGTCGCTTGAATGTCCTCCAGGACACGTCATGTTTAATATGTCGGTGATTTTCACCACACACACACACACACACACACACACACACACACACACACACACACACACACACACACACACACACACACACACCACGCCACAGATTTGTATTGCTCCACTGGTCAGAGCTGAGTGGTGTGTTTCCTGTTAAAGGTAGTGCTTCAATAGCAGTGAATGTGAGAACATACCGCTGCATCCTCTGCGCAGGTACTACTCAACCATTGCTTTGGTTCTATATCATCACATTTAATTCCTGATGAATTAAGATTATTATAATTGTAATATCAATACAATATATACTCTGTTTCTTCATAGCATGATCATAATCTCGAATGATAATTACCTTGCATTCACCAATGATATCATACTAATTCTCATATTTACTTTGTTCAGTTCGGATCCTAATCCGAACCGGATTTGCTCGCTCTATGGTGTTCCCATGGATCATACGGACCACAGGTAGTGGAGAATCAGCAGTAACGCTCGTAGTCGGCGTGAGAATCGAAAGAAGGGAAGCCGCTGTCCTATGAGAGAGCCCTATAATGGTCGATAATCTTCTTCGAATTATTATCTCGAGGTAATGGTCATGTTGATCGAAGTAGTTAGCGCTACTACCACAAAGAAATATGCACAGTGCTCTTCCAACCTACTTGAAACTTATACTGAAGTGGTACAGGTATATGAACCTTGAGTGATCGCACCTCTCGTCTAAGAGCTAGAACTGGCCAACATTATGCAGTGCAAGACGATGATGTGTTGCACTAGAACTCGTGAGCACAAACAACCAACCTATCTCGCGAGTGGCTAGTCTGCAGAGTGCATCGATAGAACTCATATACGAAATTGTGTGAGAAAAGTCCAAGCTGTCTATATCACTCATCCATAACGAGTAAAAACAGTAATCGTACCACATAATTGAGTCCGCAAAGATATTACTGGCAGAACAAGAGGTAAATACTTATGATTTGTAGTAATTCGCTATACTTTAATAAAGACTTACCACTTATCTCCCTATAATAAAATACAATATCCTATAATTGTAATCATCCAGAGTTGAAATGATTCCTATTTGGCCTGGTAAACCATGAAATAGCTAATTTACTCTAGTCATACCTTTTCCATATTGCCTGATATACAGAAGTAAGCAGTGGATTAATACCACATAGGTTCCATCTTAAATTTCTAATTTCATTACAGTAATATACCTAATAAGAAAAAAATCAAACAAAGCTTTCGAAGTATGTCCTTGTCTACTAGTACATAGAATAAAGCCTACACAATCGAAAAGTGTACCCTCAGGTAACCATTAAATTAAGATTGAAAGGCATCATGAAAAACAGGCAGTTCTGCCGTTGGATTGTATTAGGTATAGTCAACAATTAGTAGTTAATTTTGTTGGATGCTCGTTTCGGAAGTGAACTCTAAACGAGATACTCTGAGTGCTTCTGGTGGTTCTAATAATCCTGGCTTACTAGTTGGACAAGCGTTTTCCACAACATAGCATCAGACAATATGCATAATCACAGCATGGACGTTGTACGTGGCTCTTGCGAGCCAGCGTGGACTCCATCATGCACATAGTTGTCCTCCAGTAGCGCATACATACTAGTACGCATTCGTATTAGTGACCCACTACCGTGACTTGTTATGCGTTATCGCTAGCAGGTTATAAGGACTGATCAATCAGTGCTTCCCTCATACACATTACTCCTAACCTCTTATCCTATCTGAGAGAATCGAGATCACTCAAGTACCAGAGTACTTATTGAACAGCTAAAGTCCCCAACTAAATATGATTTGTCCTATGAAGCAGATTTTCTCACAGATGGGAGGGGTCGTGAGAACTAGCTCTGCAGGGCCTATATAATGATGATAACGAACTCTTATAATATGTGCGAACTATTAAGAAATAAAATGAATTAAACAGTGCATTACCCTTTTCCTCTCTTTTGCCCACGCGCATTTTGTCACGATCACTATACCGTCTTACCACTGCTACTATATCTGCCGTATCAGATACGATTGTGAGAGAGATAAGGAGGAATTACAATAGATCGTAGACGAGCACAAGAGAGTGAACGCTGGTGATTTACTGGATTGTTAAAATATTTAACCTTTAAAGTCCAAATCATATTTGAACCTAGCATATGCGACCATATAACCCAACATGATCAATCTCTCATACTAGACCACTCAGTATGTATTTGTTAGCACCTTTGTGTGTACAATCTGTGTCAGACAGTAGTATCTGATCTCGTCTCAATTTAATTCTCACCAATCGCGTGCAAGCAGGGGTTTTGTTTCTGTTTGTATATATATATATAATCACTGTGTATCACTTGGCACAGATACAAACTCCATAGTCATGAGAAAACACTGAGGGTCTATCTGATGAGATGATACCGTTTCTCTCCTGACACGGTGTATGGCAACACTATCACCAACAAGATAACACCTTTTAAAGTGTTCATTTTGGTGGTCAACTACATGTGTGGTAAGGATGTTTAGTTGTCTGGTATTAGTAGATCTGTACATGTGCCTTGAAGCATGGCCTGCAATCCATCTCTTGGCTTAAATCTTAGCCATTAAGTTAATTAGTATCGATCATAGCCTGCAGAGTTGTCACGAACCCGTCGGCATCCAACGATGGGCAATATAACACTTTAGTCCTCACCAAAAACAATAAATTCCATTGTTGTGTTAACTGATAGACGCAAAATTAATAAGATGCAAGCCAATTGTTAATGTCAATGTGAATTTATTATTGTAGTGGTCTTACCAGATGTTCTAATTTCTACTTGTACAGACAAATTTTATGGAATTCACATAATAGTTGGTGGTCTATGAGATCGTGATTCTTATAGTAAGCCTTGTTTCATCCTTTTATCAGACGTGTATAACAAGTTGTCAAGGTGAGCGTCGAAACGTAGGGTCTCGTGTGGTGCTGCTCTTGGTGCTGTGTGGTGTGAGATGTGTATAGGTGTCAAATCTACACCGCGTAATCCACAACAGAAGAAGGTGGAAGAGAAGTCTGGACTCTGTTAACCACAGACATCTCAATAAATGTTCGAGAACGATATAGTCCTAACTACGACTCAAAACAAATGTGACTTCCTGCACTAATCGCATGACTATTGGTCCGTCAATCGTCCGTCAAAGCGATAAAGTAGAGTGGACCTGGAAGTGACTCCTCATGCGATGTTATGTGAAGATGTAGGATGTTCCGAGCAGTCTTGGAGTCTTTGATCTGATGTTACTTAACCAAGAATGTGATGAATGTGAGAGGTGGAGAGACACTCTCTAGTAGAAACCAGTTAAACTTCACAACATGCCATAAACCAAGGAGGTACCTATTTTCCAGACGCTGATAGGTGATTTATTGTAATTTGATTACTTATTGTAGTATAATATATAACCTGATTATCATTATCCTTTTATAATATATCATTACTATATATACATACAAATATATGAATCCAAGTGTTAGCGACAGTGCTGAGAAGTACCGGGTCAGGCTCTCCAGAACGATAAATTAATTATCACACTCAATTCGGTCAACCACATACTTGTCGACGGATGCTAGCATACAATTTCGTTGCATCATACGTACGAAGCTGCAAAGAATGACCAAACGACAGAGGGTATGTGAACTGATGTAAAAAATGACACAGTATTACGATGCTTATGAGGCGTAAAACGATCTGAAGTAGAGAACCAGTATGGACAGCTAACTGAAATATTTACTCGCTATATAATATTTGAAAAATGAAAATAGACCAACATTCCATATATATTTAAAATGTAACAGAGCAGGGCTACCTACTGTAACTGAAAATCCAGGGCCAATCTGCGTGCTGATCCTGCTGCACGGTAGCGACGAGACTACGAGCGTAGATAGCGTCACGCAAGTCTTGAATAGCGGGACATAAAGGAAGAGACATCATGTGATCTACATTATTTCATTTGATCATGGAGAGAAACGATAATGATGTATGTTATGTTTAACTTAATAAAAACCTTGCGTTGTTTCACCTAGTGAGTCAAAACTTATTACAGCAGGTGTTGAAATTACACTGAGTCCTCTTACCACTTCTGCCCACTCACGCGCTTGACACACAGGCAGAGAACGATCACGCACTCGCTCTGACCAGTGTGAAGAGTGCCATACTACAGATAAACTCTGTGTGGTGCCCCGTGTGTGAGTACCTAAATAGCAGTGTGTTGTGGGTTGATTAGGATGTGGTGCCGTTGTAGGTATGCCCTGTAGGTTGTGTGTGTTGTGGTGTTGATAAGATGAATGGTAGTGTGTTGATAGTGATCGAGAAGATAATGTTTGTGTGTGATAAATCATCGATCACTATTTGAAAATGACGTGTCCTAGTAAAATGACGATCCAATCAGACAGACTCATTCACGCGCTCCTAGAGTACTCTTATAGATATCAATGACATGGAAATATCTCATGTGTGTGTCGCATGCTGTCCTTTCGATAACAAGATACTAAGGCAAATGCAGAACCTGACAGCGACAATCGACACAACACAACCTGAAATAGTGCTGAGTAACAGACTTTGGCTCTCTGTACCTCACAGTATAACGTCAGTTGGCTGAATCGTGACACAAGTATCTATGTGGCGCGTGAATTGAGGCTGTGTGATCCCAAATTTCAGTGTTAATGCTATTTATTAAGATAAATGTTAATGTGTGATAGGTGATTGATTGTATTGAGAATGTGTTGTTGGCTTGATTGCGATCTGTGGTAACCCAGGGCAACTATATACCTGATCTGCTGATGGACGTCCAGCAATGAGAGTGTTATGACGAGCTCTCGATAGAGCAGAGCAACAGACAGAACACCAACATACGATTAACACCACCTCAACTCAGAATTGGTCTTTGACGAAGAGAAGTTAAGGTTTGATTCCATGTTTAACACATGCCATGTGAGAGTCACTAGTCCACTGTGTAATTCATTCTTAGTGTGTTCATTAGTGTGTGGTGTGTATGCTCGCTCTGTCTGTGTGCTGTGATATATGTTGAATAGATAGAAAAGATATCCATGTGTTACGTGTTGTAGTTGTGTATGGTGTTATTGTGTGTACTTCTATCTGAGTTGTAGTTGTGTATGTGTGTTCCGCATTAACTGATCAGTTTTTTTATATTTCACAAGTGAAAGGTGTGTAGGTCTATCTCCTTCATTAAGACTACCTGTCATGTCCGGTTTGGGCCGCAAACTTTGAATATGTAGGTACCTGAGTAGGAATGGTTTGCCTGCGTTGAGGCTCTTACCCGCAACATCTCCGTCGTTTGTGAGTATGAGGAAGCGCATGAATGTTAGAAGGTGGAGAGCATGTGCTAAGGCGCCTGTCAGTTTGCTGTGTGAATGGGTGGTGCGTGGGATGGTGCGTGAGATGCGTGTGTGGGTGTGTGTGTGTGCTAGTGTTGTTAGGTGTGCCGTGTTGTGTGTGGTGGATAGTACGCTGTGACGGTATAGTGTAGCTAAATGTAGTAATGTGCTTGGTGGAATGTGTTGCTAGTGTGGAATATGGGTGATGCAGTCGAAGCCACTTGAAGGAATGCGTGTTGTGTGTGTTGTGTGCGGGTACAGCTGTTGCGTGCTCGACATACAGTGTAGCCTGCAATAACATGTAAGGTGGGTAGGGTTGAGAGGTATGATATCGTGGGTGGGGACCGGTGTATCAGACCCTATGTCTAGCGGTGCTCATTCGCGAGTATACCAACTGATCGAGCTTGATGAATTCGTACTCCAGTTACTGTCTGGTGGAGTTTTCACTCTCTATATCCTTGCGTCAAGCGTACAGAAAAGCTAGATGAAAGCCGTGGCCCTACGTCTCTCATTCCTGAGCAGTTTAGATATTATTTCGTATAGATTCAAATAGTAATCAATGAGGATCAACCTGATACTGCACTGCTACAGTAAATAATTGTTCGAATGTATAGTAACTATACATCAACTCCAAGCGTGGGTAAGTGCTCGAATAGACGCATCTACAGCAAGGTAGCCCATTCATACTCTCTTCAGTATGTGTTGTATATGGCAATGAGTCGTGAGGGTTTATGGAAACTGGTGTCATGAGTGTCAATGTGATTAGTCGTATCCTCGGAGTTGCATGCAAGACAATAGAACTAAACAATATATCTTCGTGTGTGGGAACAGTATTAATCTCCGGTTATTCCTTTTTTGGATCAGGCATGAGATTAAGGCTGGATCTCTTTGCGAGCTGGATTGCACATGATCAAATGACTCCTCTAATTGAATAGAGGGACCTGACCTCAATGAATAATCTCTATTGTCCTCTTCTCCTCTATACACATACTCTCTCACATAGGGTTGCAGATGTGGATAAGTCTGTCTTGTCATTGTAGTCCCATTATGACTATACAATACTATCGACTTTTATATCATCACTGAACTCAAGTCAGTGGAATGTAAATTATGAGAAAAATACAATTAATATGCTTACGAAAATAGAACTCCTGTTTTGTTTGCCAGTCCACACCCAAATCTTATTTTTAAAGTTCTTGTCAAAGAAGGAAGGCTCCAAGGCGGAAAAGAATTCAAACCTCCTTTTGTTGATTATCAGATGGCTCTACGATCCTGGGTTCTCAGCTCTCGAGTCTGCAAGAGGTGTCCTACTACTCAGAATCTTGTACCCTCCACCCAGGTAACTCTTCTCCGCGCTCATCTCTCGGCATTGATCGCCGTTCCCTCGTTGGAACAGAGTGGAGGAAATCTTGGAGAGTTCCCCAGGAAGGCAGGATATGAAGTGGGAGGAAAACTTTAGTATATTCCAATTTCATAGAACAAAGAGCTCTCCATGATTTCTATATGTCAGAGTAATCTCGGTAGGTTTTTATCAGTCAATAGAGCTCAAACTAAGAGATCTACAGTATTTGTCTTTATTGTGTTGTTGCACAGCCGAGGGCGGTCGTAAAGTGTGTGTTGCCTGTCAGAGAGCCTAGCAAAGTTCAAGTGCGGTGTGACCTGTGAGCCCTACATCCAAGAAAGATCCCCATGTTGAGAGCAGAGATACCAGTAGGGAGCAATCTGATGGGGTTGGTGTCCCCAACCAATGGGGAATGCTAAATTCCCAGCATGACGCTACTGATATCAAAGTCAAATCTCTCTAATATGATCAGAATCAGGAAAATTACTTTTCGCAAGTGACATATTACAGTTAGCTAGTGCTTTGTAGAATAAGAAGAGTTCAATTAAGAATTTATACTCAAGCTCATCTCTTATAGGCGTAGATATACTCCTGAGCATGATCCTGTGGTTCTAATGTGAGCTGTTAGGTAGAATCAACACATTACTCGTGTGTGTGAATCTGAGAGGTTTCAACTATAATTTATTAATTAAATGTGACTAGAGTGCGTGATACATTACTGACACTTCTATTCTTACAAATCCTCCACATCTAAATAATCCAGTCAAACCATGAACTATTTAAGTAATGTAGACATTCGGTCCATGTCAATTCGTGACACGTGCTTGTGTGGTTGCTGCAGATCAAAGTGGGCAACTCAAACTGAGAAATCAAAACACATGATTGGAAAGTGACACTCTCACGCAGTGAATATCTGATGTCAAGTCAGGCAAACCTGAGCACCCACCTGAGCCTTAAGGCCATGAGCAATCACATGATATACTGATTGTGAACAAATATTTTTCATCTGATCTGTGAGATCTTTATTCCCATCATGATACATCATAATTATGTGGATTGAAATTAAAATGAAGAGCATAAAAAGATTAATATAAATTAAACATATGAATGCATGCTTGGGTAGTGAGAGATAATGAATGCATGTAATAGAATGATGAATATGTTGCCTAGCGTTCTTCGATAATTAAGAGCTACCTGTACCCTTCACTTTATCAGTGTAATTTCCGTCTTCTGAGTGATGAGATAAAGGCTTCCGTCAGTCAAATAATGTAATGTCGGCCTCTGTCCAGCATGAAGAGAGAGATGGAAGTAATCACAGAGAAAGACCACCACCATACACAGAATAGTGGCGGCTCTGAGGAGTGCTAAAGATTTCCATTTCTCTCCAACATCCTCTGTGCTCTACAATTGCTGGTGACGATGCGTCGCTAGTCGAAGAGCTGCCTTGTTGATTGATTCGCCACATCTGTATAAAGAGTGAGCATCTTCTATACTCAGAGCTTGACTGTACGTAGTTGTATCCCTGAATTCTTACAAATTCCCAGTATGAAAACCTCAGAGCATGAGGTTGAGAGTGCCATTACCACAACACCGAAATAGCTCCTTGAGCATCCGCTTGAAAGTGCTGCACTCCACTACCTAAGAGTGTTAGAGCTGCCATTATAGGCCTCAAACTGGGGTTTGGTTATTTGTCCTGGTCATTACCAAGGTTGCCTGGTGAGTATCGATGTCCAACATGTAAGATGAGAGGCATGTTCATTCCTGCCTTCTCTCAGTCTTCCTACTCTCTCTACTTTGAGAATGCCCTAATAGAACCTATGCCAAAAAGATCATTTAGAAGAGAAGAAATCACTATAAATCGATAACTCTTAGTATCAAATTCGAGTATATTCATAATTTGGATTCTAAAATCTAGTTCCTAGAAGCAAGCATTTAATGAAAGTCAGCTGCAATCTGCATATCATAAGCATAACCTTAGCCTCTTGCAAAGCTAGATCGTTATCCAACATGTACAGAGCCACAGTGAAGAAACACACCCAACGACGAATCAACGCGAAATCGGCCTCACTGACATTCCTTGGATCAATGTCTATCTATACGTCGAATACTTAGTAATGCACACCATCTTGATCAGTGTGCCATATTCGCGCGTGCTAGGCTGACACGAAAGTAAGCGTGAAGTGACAGATTCACAATTGCATGAACCGGACTAACTCTAAGAAATAGAGCTCTTCCACGTATAAACAGAGATCTCACCACATGATCAGAAAGGAGAGAATTCTAATGTCTCCATTCAAACATTTATATGGAAGATGAAAAGATTGCTGTTGTCTATAAATTAGGTTATTGTAATAATTGTAGGTCAGTAGCTAAGTCCTGCATACGTGTGGTCTGTGTGTGTTATACAATAAATAAACCAAATATAACATCTCAGAATAGCTTAGTATGGTGTGTCTACAGTTAAGATCTTTGTCGTGTCACTCGCTATGCAATCAAAACCTCTCTTTCAAAATAATAAGGATGCATGTGAGATAAATCGCGAGTCTAATACAATATATCTACCATCCATGCCTTAGTGTTACCGTAGAGAGTGATGCTGAATTCCGTTATTGAACTCTGTGGTATATGTTAAACTGTGTCGGCTATCTACTAAGTTATCTAACGCTAGTACCGTCTGAGTCCTACCACCCAGGTTAGCACGCGGTGATGGACTCGAGCTGGATCTCTCAGGCTTGGACACACCAACACTGTTCCAAATTGGGCTTAAGTGTGTGTGTTGAGTGGAAGGTTTTGAACATTGGAGCGGAGGGTGGTTGTGATTACACTTTACTTGGCCACCGAGGTCACTCGAAGTGAATCTAATATAACACAGTTGGCCTGATATACAATTATATTGCCAATGTAGACCAACTATTATCGAAGGCTTCGGCAGGCCAAGCACACATCTCCCATCACCCACATACTCCCGTGACCCAAGGCTGAGGAGGGCAACAACTATTCCCTGTGCTACCTCCACCCGACCAGCCAACCCATCACCTAGTGTACGGTCCCTCTCACGCCGGCCCATGATCGTTCTTCAGCGGTGTACTCGGTGCGCGACTACCACGCTGGCAAGTAACACACTCGATAACGCGTCCGGACCGAGCCGGCCTGAACCTGAGAGAATTACACATGCAATTCCTCCCTACACTATGAACAAGTGACACCCCTGAACGGTCTACAATACTAGTAGCAGGTCTGACATACCTAGTCGACACCAAGACTCATCAAGCGCTCTATCATAACATGAGTAGATACACCCTGTAACCATTTACTCCAACTGACACTGTGAGTCTACTTCTTTAATATATTAATTCACAATCAATCTATCTAATATAATGACTAGTGTGGATCTAATATAGTTGGGAATATCTAGCTGTGACTCAATTGTTCTATCTCTCCAAATAAACCATACAATGACGCACTATTGGAGAGAATTCAGAGAATGCGGCAAGAGGAGCAGCGTTTCAGGACATTTCCTGGAATTGTATAGTCAAAGTTGGTTTTGCCACAAGGACTAATGTAGTCAATTTTGCTCACACTTGTCGGATGCAATCACCTGTTCTGCATAAGTCTGTATTGCTATTAGCTCAGATGCTTTTCGCCTTCGTTTTTAAATACGATCCGTCTAGTGAACGCTACTTCCCTTTTGCTTAGACCCATGAATTAACTCGTGCTTCGTTCTATCTGTGCCGTATAGAGATTCTAGGCTTAGATAACAGACCAGCAGTTCTGGCCACAATCCGAACTTAGGATAAAAATGTTAACATAAATCATTAGTGAGAGACCTCATTTATAAATTCAATAACGGCATTCTTCTGTCATCATCTTCATATGTGCCTCTCGGTCCTTGCAGTAGCTTGTGTTGTTGTTACATTTTCAAAATGTAATGAAAGACCGGTATGAGAGATAACATTAGATTATGGTTCCAAGAACCTGTACTGTTTCCTTTAATGACTACTAAAGCCCTAATCATCTCTACGATTATGGCGCAGTGTGTGTCTGAAAATTAGTGGCTAAGATTTGACACAACTATCATCTTAACCGATGTTACAATGGTCACTGTATCACAGCATGTCGAACAATGAATCAGTCAATCGTGTAACATATACTTGATGACGAATCTGAAAAACAATCAGTGTAAATCTATATAAATCAAAACAAGAACGTGCGAATATTTCTCAAACTCATAAATTGCAACCTGACCTATAATAATAAAATGAAATAATTCTAAGGTCACACCATTAGAAATGAATACTTCGTAATGGATTCTCATAAGATCCCAATATTCTTTGAAATGAAATGAAAAATCAACAGCCATTTCCACTATTTCCCACTGAGTTTATAATAGTGTGAATGTTAAAAAAAAAATGCAGTGTATGGTAAATTCAGGGGTGACACAGTAGTAAACAGTGGTCGGCGCCTGTTGCTCACAACGATTAAGGTTCTGGGTTTGTCTGTGTGGAGTTTGCATGTTCTCCCCTGGTCTGCGCGGGGTTCTTCCAGCTTCCTCCCACGTTACAAAGCCATGTAGGTTTAGGTGATTGGTGACTCTAAATGCCCATAGGGTGTTGAATGTGTGTGACAAGTTGTGTTTTTCTCTATTATGTCAGCCCTGTGATTAGATTGGTTGACCTGAATCCAGGTGTAACCCACCCTCGCCCAATGTCAGCTGTGGATCAGCTCCAGCACCCGTGCCAAACCCCTGTTAAGGCTAGGCCGGTACATTAGATAATGGATGGATGGTAAATTCAAGAGTCAATAACAACAACCAACATGTCTCCTGCTGAGGTGTTTGTTTGCTAAATTAGATTTAAGGTGAGCTCAGAGAGACTCTGCACACACTCAAGCATCAGAGTGAAGGAAGAACACACACAAACACACTTGAGCAGACAGAGACTTAAACATTTACATTTGAACATTTTCACTTTTGTTTGTATGAAAACCCCTCTGATCAGGTGGCTCTGTAGAAACTAGAGTCTGAGTATCTTCAGTGAAATGTTCCTCACCCAGTGTTGTCAGCCAGCGGGCAATGGCACCATAGATTTCATCTAAGATGATGATGATGATAAGGTTGATGATGGCGGCGGTGGTCTTCACTGTGGCTCTGATGTTGGATCGTGCTGCAGGGTAGGTGCTAATGTGCAGGGCTGCCTTAATGCTGATCCGGTACAGGATGACCCCAAAGACTATGGCAAAGGTCACAATGATCTACCAGAGAGGAAGTGGAGGAGGAAGAGGGGGAGAACAGGTCTAACATCTGCTGATCAAGAGTCTGTGTAGGTGACACTCAGTGAAAAGTCTGTTGGATCAACTTCCTGTTTTCATACTGGCAGTTTTCAAAACATTCAACCTATCAAACTTTATCAAATCTGAACAATCAACAGGAAGTTTGATGAGTGTAAACATGTAACGTCAGAGAAATGGTTTTAGCTCTCAGAGGACACTTGTGTTTTTCTGTTCCTTCTTCACTGCAGAGGCCCAATACATTCATTTGTGAGGAAGCCTTTATCTCTCACTGAAGACGGAATAAGAAAATATAACCTATTTGGGTTTCAGGTTTGGCCTTAAGGCTCAGGTGGGTGTGGGTCTGCTTGACATCAGTTTCAAGGTGGGTGTACAATGTGTGATTCTGGGCTGTACCAGACAAACAGAGGTAGACAGAGTCCACAGCTCTATTACTGGAGTAAGAGTGTAGATCCTCCTGGTCAAATATGACTCCATTACACGTGAAAGTTGTTCAGTCAGATTACTCCAGAGTACTGGAGTACTTGATTTTAAAAACACTGAAGTACTCAAAAGTACATTTTATGTGAATACATTGTTGTATTGTTCCACATTTACAGAACCTGATGACTCTGAAACAACCCACTGACTGACTGACTGACTGACTGACTGACTGACTCTAGTATACAAAGACTGTAGGATATGATACAAAGACTGATAGAAATGGACATAAAAACTCAACTGAATCAACAAAAGGAGGTATTGTTTTCCTTTTTATTATTTAGTAGTCAGTGATGAAGTCTGATTGTAGTAAACACAGCAAACAGAATCAAATCCACCTATCAAATTTGAAGAAGAGAAAGAGTTTTGAATCCCTTAATTAGGGTCATCGAGTGCATCAACCTGAAAATGAGACAGCTAATCTCTGCTGATAAAAAAGGAAAAGGAGATAAAATGTTCAACAAGGGATTTGTTAGCATTTTGGAACCAGGAACCAAATCAAGAATAGAACCAGCTAACAGACCAGAAAAAAACATATGAAATAAATGGCTAATGGTTCGCTAAACGTTAATGTGTTTTCATTGATATTGAGTCAGACAGGTGTTTGATCACATGAACAAGAAGCATTACATCACTGCTTCAGAGGAAACACAGTGAGGATGGAGAGAGTGAAACTCACCAGGAAGAACATCATCATCACAGTCGTCAGGTAAGCTGGCAGTCTGTCTGTACACGTCAGCTTCACCTTCTCACCCTACACCACACACACACACGCACACACGCACACACACACACACACACACGCACACACACACACACACACACACACACACACACACACACACGCACACACACACACACACACACACACACACACACACACACACACACACACACACACACACATAAAGTACACAGTATGTATCTGTAACATGAATATAATCTCCAGCTGTGAGTGTGTTAATGTGTGTGTTTCTGCTGCCACAGCCTCATGACACTCTCCTGTCAGCAGCAGCTCTTTATGCCCTGGGTACACAGATGTACACAGCACACACACCATAAATACACACACACATATACTATGTGGCTCCAATGGAGCAAAGCTAATCACGCCCCAAGCCATCGTGTCACATTCAAGCCAACTGAGAACTGGGTCAGAGAGCCAAAGTGACTGTGTGTGTGTTTGTGTGTGTGTATCCGCTTGTGTATCTGATGAAAAGGAAGATGCGACCTTGGTACAAAATAAAAGTCTAAAGGCTGATAGTCGCTTGAATGTCCTCCAGGACACGTCATGTTAAATATGTCGGTGATTTTCACCACACACACACACACACACACACACACACACACACACACACACACACACACACACACACACGCCACAGATTTGTATTGCTCCACTGGTCAGAGCTGAGTGTGTGTTTCCTGTTAAAGGAGTCAGGAAGTGAAGGACTCAGTATTTCAACCTGCTGTAATAATGATTTATGAAAGATTTTTATTAAAAAAAAAACTCTGTTTCTCTCATGATCAAATGAAATAATTGATCAAATGATTTCTTTTGCCATTAGCTGGTGACCAACAGTGTAGTTGGTGCAGTGAGATCAGCAGAGAGCCTGGATAAGAGGAGCCCTGCTTAAATAATTGGATTCTTTTCATATATCATTTTCAGTTGGTGTCTTTCTCTCCAGATGCAGCTCAAGATGAAATGTTACAATAAAACCTTGTTTTCATTGCAGCTGACTGTAGAGCAGAGATGTTGCATCTGAACAAAGTGGTGGATTGAGTGTGATATTAAATGTTGAGCTGCTGTATTTCACACTGTGTAAACAGTAACTTATAATGATAATAATAATAATAATAATAATAATATTAATAATAATAATAATAATAATAATAATAATAATAATAATAGTATTGTATCTGTTTTGATCTGGTTTCCACTGGGTTCACTTCATTTCACTTTGTTAAGAAAATCAACAAGCTCAGATGTTAAACTATAATAATCCACAGTGTCTCAGTCCATTATTGTTGGGCAGTGACGCAGCTGGGAGCAGAAAGTCACTTTGTTTGAGTGTTTAGGAAACTCCAACATCTGAGATGTCTGTGGTTTAAAGGTTCCCTTTGGAACCTTTTCACCACACACACACACACACACAGACTGACGTCCACCTGACTCTGGGTAAGACAACAACACGTTATGCCAACTTTTGTTTCATAAATCACAGTTTACCTTCCTAACTTTTTCAGAAACAGTCCTCATAACTCTTCAGTTACAACAATGTTGTTTACAGTTTTCCTGTGGAGGTTCTGAGCTCTGCAGGGCTATATATATAAAACTAATGGCAAGATTAAGAAAATGATTGGCAGCCATGTCAGAGACAGTAACAGTTACTAAGACAAACATTTACATGTGTAAACCACCAAATGAACCTTTAAATGATGTAAATATTTGACCTGAAGAGAAACATCATCCTCAATAGACCCTCAGTGTTTTAACTGGATCTGTTCAGACAGTGATTTTAACAGAAAAGGAACCATTTGTATTCAACTAATCAATGATCAATCACCAAGTGGATCAAATGAAATAACACTTGGAAGACCAATGAAAAAACACATCATAAAAGTAAATAAAACTTTGGCAGGAAATGGAACAATAACATCTGACTGAACATGTTCACTTTAAAAACTGATATAAAATTAGATTGAATCATTTTTACCTTGGGGGTTGAATGTTCCAGCCTCATTGTCTTTTGCATGACCCGGAACTCATACTCTGCACGGTTGTGGTCCTGGAAGAGAAACACGTCCAGATGTTACAGTCACTGATGCGACTCTGTGTTAGTGAGCAGTCACAGAACAGGACAGTAGAGACAGTCAAGAGACTGTGAAGTGAGCACGGTGCATTTAAGTGCAAGAAGAGAGAGAAAAGCATTGACTCACCACGAAAAGATTAAATAGAAAACTAAACAGAAACTGTAGATTTATCTTTAAATTCACACAAACTCAAGCTGCTGGACACAGTCTGAGTTTCGTGCTAATTTTTCTGTGTGAAGAAGCTTCTCATCAATAACCAAAACACCTGAACCCGAACAGTAGAGAAACCTGTTTCTACATCAGGTAACTTGAACCTGTGTGTGTGTGTGTGTGTGTGTGTGTGTGTGTGGTGGACACACAGAGACTGATATGATCTGTCTCTGGTTCAGATGTTTACCTCCTAACTCCAGCTGTTAACCATTTAAAACACATAGCTCCACACTGTGGCGAGTAGACTTTGTGCCAAAATTTGTTGTCAAATAATGCTGTCATGGTGAGGGGGAATATAACATGAATATTTTATGTTATGTAATATGCAGCCAGAGGAGAGTTGACGGCAGCCTCTGGCTGCAGTCAGCAGAGGAAACTGAATCGTTTTAAACACAGCTCAGGACGAGACAGCCAACAGTCCTCATAACTCATCGTAACCCTGCATTCTGCTGCTGATCTTCTGCTCACTCTGAGACCCTGTAACAAGTTGACAACACGACACTGAGACACTGACACTTCATAAAGATATGGTGAACACATTAGTAAACACCTATTTCACATCAGCAGACAGAGCTTTGTTTGTGCACTCGATGAAAGAAAGTCAAACATTGACTCCCTTCTGTCTCTGCTCTGGTTTGTTCACCAGCTCTTCAGGCAGCAGTGAGACTCATGAACATCCACACGAGAGGGACACATTAACATTATGTCCCTGTGCTGTTCAGCACAAACATATCACATTCAGGCCTGATTACCACAGAGATACATGTTCTTTGATAATCACTGTGTAACCTAAAGGCTCAATTCATCAACAACAGAAATCCAGCATAATTACAGCATCATCATTTAGTTTCGTTGTATAAATAAATGATTGTATAAAACACATTTTGCTGACCTTTATCTTCTGTTTGAGACACATCATTTCCACTGAAGTGGTTTTAAAGCTGTTATCGTTACAATGTTCTCCTCCAAACGTCTTAAAATGCTCACATGTAGATTAGTGACATCAGTATTTTGTGACCTTGAGCCTCCATAACAAACTCAGCTTCTGGACCTCAGTGTTTCAGACTCTGTGTACAGCTGTGGTGACACGGGCTCAGAGCAGCAGCAACAGAAACCAAACCACTGAGCTGCTGAAGGAGCTGAGAGTGACAGGACACCTGTGGTCATGTAAAGAGAATGATTATCAGTTCAAGTGTGTGTGGAGTTTAGAGTTTTTGAGAAATGTATGGCTTTGACATGTCTGTCCTCCCAGTCCACATGTCCATGTGGGTGAGCCAAGGGCACAGACTGGACCAGGTAAACTATGTGGGTACTTCATATTCCTGCATGACTGTGGATTTATGAGCTTTTACAGGTGAGGAGAAACCTGAACAAAGGGGTCTCCTTGATAACCACTGCTGTGATTAGTTCATTATTCAATAAACTACAAGAACCTTCCATCAGCTGACATAGTTATACTAGTAATATAAATTATGTTGCACTATTTGCGAGGAGCTAGGAAACTAACCATCCCTCAGGTTCAACAGGAGTTCAATCGCCAGGAGTTTGTGTTTGTGCTGTCAGGACACAAAAACCTCAACTCGTGTTCCAGCAGGAACCTGCATCTTCAGGACTGAAGGCTGAGGAACACTGAGGCTGTAACATGTACTGCCTCTCCATCCAGGAAACTTCAGTTACTGAAGGAGGAAATGTTCCAGCAGGTTTATCTTTCTTGAATTAAAACCTGCTCCTGAACAATCAGGGCAGCTGAGGTTCAGTTACTTCTTTGGTATCCTCACTCTGAGACTGTGTGTGATGCTTATCTTATAGGTGTGGAGGAAAGAGTAGTACCTGTTTTAACAGGGAAACACCTTAAAAAGACAAGTCAAGGAGGCCCATGGAGCAGAGAGAGAGAGAGGCAGGAGCTGTGCTGCCATCAGAGGACACAAACAACAGTAACAGTATGATGTTGAGAGCTCACAGGACGACCAACATCGGGAAGAAAAAGAGAGGAGCTACTGTTAGACACCTCAAGGGAGAAAGGTTTGGTGTTAGGAAACAGCATCCGCAGAACAGATCTGAAACAGGAAGTTTCAAGGAAGAAGTTTAAATATGAGACGGCGGGAAGTAAAGTTTGATCCAAACCTTATGTTCCTCCTGTAAAAGACAACACACAAAAACACAAGGAAACGTGGTCAGTCAGCTGTCATCCTCTCTGAACATGAAAACATAGTATCTATGAAAAGAGGGAAACTTTTCCATTAAAATACAGTTGTTTTCTTTTCATTATGATTTTAAAAAACAGGACGTTCAGCTCTCATTTCTGAGGCTGTTTGTGTGGGAACAATTTAGACGAAGGCTGAGTCACTGCACAAAAGACAGAGGTACATTCATATGCACATCCTGACCTCTGCCTGTGTGTCAGCCTCATTACTCTGTGATTGTGCTTTTAAGTGCAGTGAGAAACATCTTCCCGTTAATAAATGTGTCGTTAAGAGTCTTTACAAACACATGGTTCAGTTTGGAAATCTGTGATGAAACATGAGCGGCTGGAGATGAGAGAGTGAGACAGTCATGAGGAGGGAGAGGCAGGTTTTTCTTTTAACAATACCTGAAGGTGAGGTCAGGTGAGATTTTCACCCAGGAGACTGGGGTTCAGTGTCGTTACATTTTTTGACTCATTTATTTTCAGTTTTCCTTTATTGTTATAAGAATATAATTTGAAATGAGACATTATGGCTCACACAATGAAAGGATGAGCACAGAAGTGACTTCAGGTATAAAGGTAATTTGTGTTCACTTATGTCTAGATATGAAGCTGAAGCCAGCAGCTGATTAGCTTAGCTTAACAGAGGATAAAGATGGAAACAGGAGGAAACAGTTAGCCTGGCTCTATCTAAAGGTTCAGAATTAAACCAACCAACACCTCAAAGCTCTCTGACTGACACTTTATATCTCACTGGTTTAATGTGTCTGTGCTTTGTGACTTTTGAAGTTAAAAGTATTGAACAAGTGCACATGGATGTATTGCAAGTGCATCCCAGCCAGGTTCATCACTTTTAAGTGTCACCTGGAAACAATTATTTGCAAAGCATGTGTTGTCAAATTCATGAAGATTTTTCTGTTGTTGTTTTGTCACTTTGCATGTATTTTCTTAAGTTGCAGTGCATTGAGCTCTCGGGGCCACGGTAGCCTACCCCTGGCTGTAGTTTCATATTCAGCATGAGAGTGGAATTAATCTGGACATATAACTCTCAGCAAGATAGCCAGTGATCTTTAGGGATGCCCTGATTGATCGGCCGTCGATCATAATCAGACGGTTTTCATTAAAAACATTTCATCAGAATGACTGCTTCTAGTCTCCTATCACCTGCAACCCGATCACCTATGGTTAATGCTCTGGTGTCTGGGCTGACAGAAGCACTGTGTGCTGTGTAGTGTAGTCCCGCTTCCAACATGTCGGCCGTGTTGAACTTTTACAAAGTGTGTGAGACTGATATAACGTTCGTCATCTGCAATGCATGACAAAGATGATCGGTATTGACCGTGGATCGGCCGATCTCACCCACAGATGATCGGTTTTGGTGGCAAAAAATAAGTGATCGGGGCATCCCAGTGATCTTATTTTCCAAATGGTCCAGCTGTTGTTCTCAGCCATACACCTGTGGATGTACATCCTTCAGGTTGATGAAACAGTGATTTGTGACGGTGTCTCACCTCCTCCTCCTCTCCAAAGCCAGTCAGGTCCCAAATGTAGTTGAGTCGCATCTGTCGTCTCTTCCAGTGCTCCATGAAGAGGACAGCTACAACCAGACAGACACAGCAAACACACTCTTACTTCAAGTCTACTTCATCTAAACTTTAACTACCACTGTGTGAACGTGCACTCTTTCATATTTCGGCATTTCTGAACATGTGGTATCTGTATCTAAAATATCTGAGATAAATGTGAAAATCTGCACATGAAAATATACTAAAAATATAAAACTGACTATAAAGTGACTATTTGATAATGAGTTGATTGTTTTTTCTTTTTAACCATTCTATAAACAGGGTTCCTCCACGATAACAGAATTACTTCAGTGTGAATAATAGTTTAATAGTTGTTGGACAACACTGGAGACCAGAGCAGATGGTGACACATACACAGGACACATGAACTACTTTTTGTTTGTCCACATACACACATTCTTTTTCTTAAGGCAGTGATGCAGTTTTTCAATGAGGATGCCTCCACACAGTCTCATGGCACTCTCCCTCATCAGGTCTCCAGCAGGTGAATGCAGATGGCGGTCTCTGTCAGACTCGAGCTTCAGCTAAACACAGAACACCTCCCTGACGTGAAGCCCTGCTGCTGCTGACAGATGGCAGCGAGTCCTGGCAGGACATCAGAGGAAGCCCGGCTGTGTTTACTCACAAGTTATCTTTGTGGACTCTTACTGCAGATTTCCTGAGCAGTGTCCGTGTTTTCTGTTAAACCTAAACTGAAGGGATTAAATTCTACCGTCTATGAACGAGATCAGATCCACTGATGCTCAGCTGCACGACCTGTATGTGTAACACTTTACTCATCTACTGGTCTTTACTGCACCCTTTAGTTTCTGTTTTGAATGATCAGTGTGAACGAGCCCTCACCCCACAGGGCCATGAAGATGGAGAAGAAGACGGTAGCTGGGTTGTCGAACAGGTGGCTGGCTCTGGCTGTACCACACGCAGTCACCAGCTTCCAGTAGCTGCAGGCGCGGTCACACAGCGGACACATGGTGATGTTGTTCCTGGGATCGCAGATCTCCATACTGACAACACAGAGGTGGAGGAGGACATGCAGAATTCAAAGAGTTGGAGTAAAGTTCCAGATTACAAGGAAAAAACAAACATGTTATTACTTAAATGTGAAGAACGAGGACTTCTGCTTGTTGCCTGTTAAAAATCTTATTTACAGCAGTTCTTTATATCAAAATTACTCTTATGGCAATATAAAATGATCCACTGGGTTCAGAGCTTATAAGATAGTCCGGCTCATTGATGTGTCACTGCACATCACAGCCTCATACTCTCACAGACATTAAAGGGAAAGTTACTGCAGCATAAACAGTACAATTTCTCAAGGTTGAAATTTCTATTGCCTCATTAAACTTACTGTATCATCATATTTCCAAACATCAACAGACAAGTTCTGAGCATGTACTGTCTGTAATGAGTTAGTGTGGCAATAAACCTACAGCTTCAGTATGTGATTATGGGAAAAGGTGGAGTCATTTAGCAGGTGTGGTCTAAGTCTGATGTTTACCATCAAGATTCCACACTGCAGACATCTCCATCTCAACAAGTCATATTCTCTGCTACTGAGTCTTCAACTCTTATTTTGAAAACACCTGCCACTGATTCTGGCAACAGTTTAATTTGTACAGGAAACAGGTGACCCGGTTTTGTAAAATATCATATTTTGAACTAAAAGATTATTGACACAAACCACAAGGCAAAAGAGAGAAAATATGTTTTTCAATAAATGATGTCAATTGTTTTCTGAACTTCTTGCTGCCTACAAAAGTGTGTCCACATCACCATGTATTGAAAACTGTTCCAAAGCTGTTATGAAATGTCTGGTCAGAGTCTTATTCTTTGAACAGTCTCTGATTTCAATCAGTTTAATCTGTGTTTTATTTATGCAAAACTCTTGTTGACAATTGAGAACATGTTTGCATATCATACAGTCTTAAAAAATATGATATATATTATTTCATTTGGAGCTGAACCTCAGGTTCATATCTGGACCTGTACAACATACGTAAAAAGTTAGTGAACCTCTGAATGACCTGGTTTTTCTTCATTAACTGCTCATAAAATCTGATCTGATCTTCATCAAGTCATACGTGTAAACAAACAGTGTCCCTGAGCTAATAACACAAACAATTAAAACGTTGTGTCTTTATTAAACACAGCCATTAAACATTAATTAAGTCATTAATTCACAGTGCTGGTGGAAACAGTCAGTGAACCTTGGATTTAATAACTGGTTGAAACTCCTTTGGCTCCAATAACCTGAAACCAGCTCTTCCAGTAGCTGCTGATCAGAGCTGCTCAGTGTTCAGGAGGAGGTTTGGACCTTTCTCCCTTAAAGAGCTGCTTCAGCTCAGACAGATTCTCAGGATGTCTGGTGTGAGCGGCTCTCTGGGCTCAGTCCACAGCATCTCTACAGGATGAAGGTCTGGGCTCTGACTGGACCACTCCAGAAGGTGGATTTACTTTGTCTTAAAGACCCCTTCTAATTAAATTCCACTGTTTCACCTTGTTAACATCCATATTGTTATGTGCCAGGCAAGGGCAGGCTGTTTGTTTTTGTTTTCTCCCTCTCTCTCTCTGTCTCTCCTTCACTTGGTTTCCCTCCAGGTGCTGATTGGTGATTGGGCTCCACCTGAGCAGTCTAGTGGAGGATGGCTTATTGAGCTCCTGGCTGTCCCAGTGGCCAATCATCTGCCTCGAGTCCTCCAATAAAAGGGGAGCCTAAATCAGGAGATCTCTCTCATTTTGCCAGATAGTGATAAGCCTGCCAGTTGTGTTCATGTAAAAGGGATGTACTGAAGGTATGTGGTGGGAGGAAGGAGTTAGGTGAGTTGGGGTACCCTGTACATCTCAACACGCAGTTTTCCTTTGTCTAGAAACATTAGGTTAGTGGTGGGTGCCACCTGCTGTATTGTTTTGGAGGCTCTTTTCTTAGATTAGGTAGATAGATTTTCTTTTATGTGTTTTTGTTTCAGTAGATGAAGATAGCTGAGGCCCCATTTTGTTTTATTGGGTTAATTTCTTTGGCACCCCAACTTTGTCCCTTCCTCCCCCACATTTGATTGACTTGTTAAGACCTTCAGGGTGCAATAAACTACCTTCTAGTACTCATTGACTCAGTTTAATTCTTGATTTGTCACGTTACGGTTCCTGTCACCCCTAGCTCCAACTAAGGGACATAACACATATGATGTTTTTATATAATAGACATATGATGATAAAAATAATCATCAGCACCATGACTGAGTGTTTCCACCTTGAACTGCAGTGAACCAATGACAGTCTCATAAATACAGATTCAGACAGCCAGGGTTTCATACGTCACAAACCTAAGGAACGGGGAGCGGGGCTAAATAAACATGAAACCTTGTCAGTATAGAGAGAGTTAGCATTAGAAAGACCACTAACACTGTCAGACACTGCCCATTACAAGCTAACAAACAACATAAACAAATAAAAGATGCTAACTACACTAAGTGTTCTGATCCGTCTGCTAGTCTCTGGTTCTGGTCTCAACAGACTCCTCCTCTGAGTCTGGGTCTGACTGAGGCTCAAACATGTGGCTGAGTCTCTCTGATGTTTCCTCCTCCAACCATCTTGATACTCTCTGCTCTTTCACCTGTCCACCTGGAGCAAGCAGGTGGTGGAGGTCATGTCTGAGAGTAAGCTTAAGTCATTCTGTAGCAGATTTACTTTGATTGTCCTGCTGCATCACCAGCCTCTCCTGTCTTACTTACTTTTTCTTGCCACTGTAAAAACATTTTTGATAACACCCAGTCTAAAACAATGTTTTTTAGGGAGGTCCAAGGGGAAAGTGCGTGTGTGTACCTTGGTATGTTGTCGTCGACAGTGGCACAGCCGTAGAGGAACACTATGACTCCGACGATGGCTGCAGGGATCAGCATCTGTGTGTAGACTCCTAACCAGGCGAAGTACAGGCCAACCTTCTCCCCAAAGTACTTCCTGTGGGAGGAGACAGCACAGGTCATAAAACATCCCCGTTAACAAATGACATCATGGTCCATATGATTAGATCATATATTACAGCCAGTTTTCATTGGATGTTGGAGATAATTTACCCATCAACCATCACTTCCACTACAACCTGCTTTCAGCAGCATTCCTACAAACAAAATGATTTAATGACTCTTATGAAACTGCTGCTCTGATAATTTAATCATGTTGCATCGTCTTGCTCATTATATATAACCTGTTACATCAGTACAGTGTACAAGCAATGTTCTGCTTGTGAGAGTCCTCTGTGTTTCTCCTAAAGGTTCTCCGGTTAATGCTGCTGAGAGAGCAGAGCTTTTCAAGCTACCAATTACTAGACATAGCAAAGCTACTGCAGAAATCTAGTTTAACTAAAGCTACTTAGAAAAAGTTGAAATTGACAATGTACATGTGTTATAATTATTATTATTATTATTATTTTAATTATAGCAAAATATAAAACAAAAAAAGTCACATGCCAGCAAAAAATGTCACTTAATTGAGTTTGTTACAAAAAAGTTCCTACATGTTCACAGGTCATAATATCTAAATACGCAACCAGTCCTCCAACCTAAAGACATACAACCCATTGGAGTGTCTCCTGAAATAGCATCCGTACAGCGACATGCATACTGGACCTCGGTTGGCATGGTTACCATAATAAACATGCGACTGTACCAAGAGTGGCGTACTCAACGTTGCTGTGGTTATAATAATGGTTATGTCTTGGTTAGGTTTAGGCACAAAAACTACTTGGTTAGGTTTAGGAAAAGATCATGACTTGGGTTAAATTAAGTACTTCCTCAATATTAGATGATCTTTGTTGTCATGGTTACAATAATAACAATATAAACTGCTGGTTTCACATGGGAATCCAACACCGATCTGCTGTGTCATATTCCTGTGTTTTGTTGACCAATCTATCCACCCCAACCTCCTCCTGATGTGGACTTTGTCTCTCTTTTATACTCTTCCCTTTGCTCCTGTCGTGATCACTACGACCGCTAGATCACCTAGCAACAAAACGTAACCATGGGTTGCAATAAGCTGCTGCACAAACGACCTGTGGATCCTTTTTTCACAGGACAGTCTCAAAATACCCCACTATTGATGGGAGAGTGATGTCAGCTTTGGTTTTGTATAGAATAATTGCCGTGAATTCCCATAAATGTGTATCATGGTGATTGTTCCTCAGGCTGAGATTCAGGGGGTTTATTCATGATGATGCTGTAGCTGTGTGAGCACTGAGCAACACCTGCCCTTGGCTCTTGCACATGAACTACATAAAGGTCCGGTATGTGGTATGGACTGTCTGACAAATGCATTGCCTGGAATTCACGGCATTCACATTTGTAGTTTCAGTAGTTAACCACACAAAAATGGCAAAAAGTCATTTAACTATTTGAATAACTATGAACATATAAATATAGCTGAACTACCAGCAAGTTACTATAAAATGTAGTTAAACTCCTAGTTTAATGACATGTAGTTCAAAACTCCCCAACACTGAGGACATGAGGCTGGGACACATGTCCCTGATTGACCTGACAGGTGTGACAACAGCACTGACCTAATGAGTCCGATAGGCTGGTACTTGTAGAAGACACTGTAGCTTGCCCACTCCTCGTACAGCAGCTGTGAAGAGAAGCAGGAGTCAATAAGGTGTTAATGTATTACACCATATATTAAACACCGGCCTTTATCCGCAATTACTTCTGTTTTCTAACTTTCTTATTTTAGTAAATCTGCTGGTGACAATATCTTCTGTTGAAGTTTGTTTTGATAAATTCAGTCTAATATATATTCTGTAATACAAAATGAATTGCTTCCATCTTCTAATGATTTTGCATTCCTTCTACATTGCTTTTTTTTCAGTGTTAAGTCGGACTGAACCTACTGATATTTTATCAGTTAAATAAGATTACATTTGGACTATGAAATCACAAGTTCCCACAGCTTCAAATGTATTGTGCTGTTTAACCAACAATTCAAAACAAGATCTTCAGTTCACTGTCACAGAGCACTGCAACCACTGACTTTTTGTTACTTCAGCTTAAACAATTTAAGGTAAAGAATGACTTGATTATGATTGTTGCTGGTCATTTTCCTGTCAGTCTATTAATCAATTAATCATTTCAATTCTAGCGTTGAGTTACTGGCAATAAAACATCCTGCAAAGATGTTACACATGAAAAATTTCAGCAGCTTGGTTTTGTTGGTTTTTAATGTGAAATGTGAAGGAAGTATAAAGAGTTACCAACAGAAACTCAAAGGTGCAGAGTGGTGAGTACCACTGTTGCTGAAACAATGCAGGAAGTGCAGTGGAAACATACATTATGCTGAATTTACTAAGTCAGATAACTGAGCCAAATACACCTGCTATAATATTTACATGTGCATCATACAGATGAACGGTTTGATGAGCATGAAAATGATGTGAATGTTATTAGCTTCACAGTCACCAGGAGCTGGTTTCACAAAGACAGACTCTGACTGTGGCTCAGATAGAACAAACAGTCAGACTTCCGATAGACTGAGTCTGAATTCATCTGTTGCACATATCAGTTTAGTTCTTGACTTTCTTAAACCAGACTGCGGTACAATGAATTCTGGGTAAATTCAGACATTTTTCAAAAAAAAAAAATGGCCAGCTGAGGAACCACATCCAACCTCCAGGCTCCATTTACCCTCAGCAGAAAATGTTTGTCTTTAGGAAGAATTCAACAGTTCCGAGGACGTTTTACTTGAAACAATAAAAAGAAAAATATGATTTAGTCTAAAAACTCTTTCTCTTCTCTTTACTCTCTCCGTAACAATGTTAGCAAAGCACAAATTATGAGCCATGTTTTCCTGTTCTTAATTCTTGAGTGCTACTGGTCAGCGCAGCTGTCATTCATTGTTAACATGGTAACATTGGTCTTAGGTCTGAGTTAGCCTGGGGGTAAGGTGTCTAATGTTTTAGTCTTAAAATGAGTCAGTCTGTATTTGTGTGTAACAGTCTGACATCAGACTGATCTATGAGCAACATGAAGACTGGACCAACACGACAGAGCAGTCTGACATATCTGTGTGGAACTGGCCACAGATCTCAGTCCATTTGAACTATGGGAGATGCTGGAGTGATATGTTAGACAGTGCTCTCCTCCACCATCATCTAAACACCAAATGAGGGAATGTGTCTAAGTTTACACTGGACTGAGATACTTTATGTTGTTGTTTTCTTGTCTCTAAATCCACTGATGCAGTGTTTTCACAGTTACATTTTCTTTCTCAGTCAGCAGTGCTAGCACAGTGGTGCACAGTGAGAGCACAACAGTTAAATGGTCGCACATCCAAAAGAGGGGCTGTGGATGACAAGAATTCACTCCAATCACAACAAACCTGCAGGCTGGACAAAATATCACCATTCATCTTAGAGTCCAGCAGGGTCTTCTGTCACTGTGACACCAAGCATTGTTCTGGTCACACAGTCATAATACAATAACATTACATATATGTTGACTTATTCCCACAGGTGTAGTGTAGAACTTATTGACTACAGACATTCTGAGTTTAAAGTAATGACATTAATGATTGCTCTGTGTGCGTGCACTGTTCCACCACTGGTGGACAAAGAGCTCATAAATCACTGTGAGATGGTGCAACACTCAACACAATCACACAATCACACACTACATTCACAGCAGAGCAGCAAGCTGCAGGGTGACAAATGAAGACACAGGAGGGAGATCACAGCAGACTGAGCCCGAGAGAGAAAACAGCTTATGGAATCTCCACATTGTCATTCCTACTATATATATATATAAATATAAACTAAAGCGTTTGAGAGGCCATTGTCTTAGTGACACACAGCCTACAGTATAATTATGGAGAGTGTTTGCAGGGGAGAAGATGACTTCAGACTCAGCATGAGCTCTTGTTTTTCTCCAGTTGTCTATTTAATTTTATTCTCATATGGTCGGACGCCCAAAAACTTAAACAATCCAGAATGATATAACTAACTGAGGTATGTTTCAGTCACCTACAGATATTGAGGTACTGTGCTGCATTCAGGGAGTAGAAGAAGCCTCTCTAAACTGACTGACAATTTCACTTTCAAAATAAAACACATTTTTAGACAAAAAGAAAAATGGTGATACAGTTTGCAAGCATTTTGCTTCCTTAATTTGATCTGTTCATGAATTATTATGTCATTTTCCTGTGACAGGATGAAGGTGCAGTATTGTGTTACATAATGTGAGCTTACGATTTTTGTGTACATTTCCTGCGTTTATTGCCAAACATCATATGCACAAATTTTATTCATTTTAATATTGGCAGACCTGTACTTCCATAGTTACCATGGTGATGTGTCCTGGTCCAATATTCAAAACTAGAAACAAGCCCTCACTTACATGGACATTTCTCTACTTCTTAAAGGTGGTCTTATTGTCACAGTTATGGCTGTTCTGACTATGGGTGATGGTAACTCTGCACTCACCTCCTCTAGTGCAGAATTTTGTAAAATTCAATGCAATGCAAAATTATTTTGCCCTTAGCAAAAGAATTGGCCCCTCCAATAATAAATATATAATAATGAAAATGTGCAAAATTAGAATAAAAAATAAATAAATATAAAGGAGTGTAAAAAAAATACTCTAAATAACAAAACAACACTAAATAACTTCAGTGTTGTAAATGACCCACATTATAAGATCAGCGCTCAACAAACACATAAAGATCTTTAGGGAGGTTTTCAGCCTGTGCTTTCTTTGGGCTCATTGATGAAACAGTGTTTGTAAATGGAATGTGGGTGTTGGTGACATCTAATTCAATTTATTGATTGGTTTGACTCTACTTACCTTTCTGTCGTTAGGTTCTGCATTTGCCTCCTTGATGTCTCCCTGTAAAACACACACACACACACACACACACACACACACACACACACACACACACACACACACACACACACACACACACACACATAGTTTATGTTTCATTTTCAGTAAATACACTTTGGTCATCAAGTACGAGTGATGCTTTTAACACAAATCATGAGTGTCATCTAGTCACAGATTATGGAGTATTATTCGGGAGAGGAAGTTGTGGTGCTGACACTCACATCATGCAGAGGATAAGCACACGTGTAGACACCATTGGCTAGCAGACTGGTGATCCCTGTAAGAAGAAGACACAGCCAGGGGGATTATACTCCAGGAGGGGAAACACACACACACACACACACACACAGACAGACACACACACACACACACACACACACACACACACACACACACACACACACAGACACACACACCCTGCTGTCCTCTGTGCTAGTAATTACTCTACACTCCCATGAAACAAGGGCCCAGATGAACTGCACATTACTTGATCCTGTGTGTTACAGTCAGATACGTATCAGCTATGTGACTTCACATTGCTGAATTTTAATTATTAAGTAATTTAATAATAATGTATATTATTAAAATATGTTTAGAATTATTATATAAATAAAACATACACCACCACCCTATTATCCTATTATTCTACACTATTTCATATTATATTCTATTACATTTTATAATATGTGTAGTTATCATAATTAAAAATTTTTTGTGGTAAGAGTTTTTTTTTATTACATTGACATGACATCATATAAATTCGTATTATTATTATTTCATTATTTTTTCAATTATTTTATTTCTATTACATTCTCCCTACGATTCAATTTATATTACATTATTAATATCCACTATACTTTCCTTTTCCCCGTCACAAAAGACAGATACATTACACAGATACATACGACTACATCACATATAAACCCTGAAAAATACACACACTCACACACATATCATAGACTCATACACATCATATTCTTTTCATTTCCACGTCTCTATAAGTGTTTATTGTTTTTGTTGTTATTTACATGTCTGCCCATTATGTGTACCCTTCAGGTCACACTTGTTTTTGTTCTGCAAAGTCACAAATAAAGAACACAAAAAATGGGTCTCACCCATAGAGTATTTGGCTCTGGTGCATCTTGTCCTCTTCAGTACCTCATAGACCTGATGTCACAAACATTAAAATCTCATGATTTCAGTCTTAAAAAGGAGGATGTAGATGTTGTGTACAACATGTTGTATGCCTGTGTAATAGCACAAGTGGAATTGTGTTTAGAGTGTGTGTCCTGAGGGAGGCTGCCGGTCAGCTCAGTGTGAAACATCGAGCCCTCCACAGAGAGCTGATGAGCTGGAGCTCAGCTGGGAGCCAATGACTGCTGTGATTGAGGCGCTCCAACCAATAATGAGACGTCAATCACATTACCCACTGAACAAGCACTGCAAAGAGCTGTGTGGGTGTGTGTGTTTGTGTGTGTGTCACTGAAGCAGCTCGTGTATGATGCAGATTCAGAAAATGTGTCGTCTTCTCATGCAGAGTAACACAGAAGCAAAGTCTTATTGGAGAAGAGTGAACATCAGGCAGCTCAGCGTGCAGACAGACACTGAAGGAGGGAAACACTCAATCTACTCAACCGATACTCACTATTGAGCTCCTGGTCTTGCTGTCAAAGAACTTGTCTCTGTCAGACAGATCGAATCTGGCAACGAAAAGCACAACAGGTCTGGTTTTAGCTGCAGGAGCAGAGACAGAGTTCAGACTGATAGCAGCACATGACTTAGAAGAGACGTTGATGTTGGAAAGAAATGGATGAGACAGATCAACAACCTCCACTGAGACTCTGTGATACTGACTAATGTTGTTGATATAATTAAATGGCTTCTGCACACAATGAACTGAGGTTAAAGCTGTGCCAGACAAGATTTTATGTAAAATACACTAAATCATGTTGACACTGCCTTAAAGCCCAAATCTGAACAGTCTCAATATTTCAGGTTGCAAGAATGAGCGACACAAACAGGACCATATAACCAAGATGGGTTAGGGTGAGGATGACTACCCTACAAAGATTTATGAATGGTTTATAATTAGTTTATATACATTAGGTTCAGTTGTTAACACTTTATAAATCATAAATAAACAAGTTATAACACAGTTTTTATACAGTGATGCAGACTCACTATTTGGCAAGTTAATGCTTACTACTCATTAATCTTACTAATGACTTAATACCATTTAAAACTGGTAAAAGGAGACTTGTTGTAAAGTGTGAAACCCATTATCATTCATAAATGAGTTATAAATGTTTGTAAAAATGAGAGGCAGAAACGTGAAGATGGATAGAGGGAGAATCACAGAGAAGTGAACAGTGGGACAAAGAATGGGTGAACAGTTCACCAGGTAAAGGAAGGTTATCAACTGTGTTCTAGCTGGATGCTAAAGTCCTAAAGAACAGAGCAACCAGCAGAAAGCATCTGCATGTTAATCTGCACTGTGATAACAATCTGATCAACAGCTGTGATTAGAATTAGGACAGCTGCTGATACATGTCAAGATCAACATCACTGCCTCAGAGGATGAATCTGCTCATTTGATATATATATGCGATCTGCCATAATTTGATCTGCCAAATGAAATGTTTTGACCATTAAGATGCTGATGGTGGTTCATTGCTAGTAACTGAACAAACATGTGATGAAGAAGCAGCTACAAATGTTGATGATGGAGAAAACAAAGAAGGCTCAGTAACTAATGAGATATGAGGTTTAACAGTACAGAGACATGTGGGCTCACTATTTGGCAAGCAACATGTCACTGTTGCCCTTTTTATCTAATGTGTTATAACATCTTATAAATGATTTATAAAGTGTTAACAAGCTAATTAATAAACTAGTTATAAACCATTCATAAATCCTTTATAAGAGTAGTCTTATTGTAAAGTTTTATCCAAAGATGTTACACAACAATGTTCATGCACAAGTACAACAACATGGAGTCTAAGTCATGCAGTTACAGCACTACGGGTGAAGTCTGTGATTTCACAACAAACTGATAATGAGAGGTGGAGGAGCTTGTTTGTCAGAGTGAATAGTAAATGGACTTCACTTACATAATCGTATTGACTTTACACTATAAGCCACGTTCATCCATTCACACACTCCATGGGTTCAGTATCTTGCCCAAGAACAGTTCGACCTGGCAATTAGTCGACAACCCACTGTACCTCCTGATGTTCATATCGTATAAGGCAGGGACACGTCTTGGAACAAACAGACCCACATTTTGTCTCTCATCTCATACTGGAGGTCAGTGTTGGTGGGTGCAAAAACTGACAATGATCATGACTCTGCCCAAACCTCAATCAAATGGAATTAGTTTAACAACTTCCCTAAAGAAGGCCTCAGTTCAGACCCTGAGGTCAGTGACCTCTGTTTAAACTCTCATTAATGTCTCATTTTTCTGTTCATCAAATCTGTTTTTCTCTCTGTGCTCAGCCTACATCATGTTGGATTTGCTACCTTCTATTTTCTGAAACAATCTTGGCATCAGGAGCTAACCTATATTTGCTGCCTAATTAACTTGCATCTTAGATTAGCTTCTAGCCTAGCTTCACTTCTCTTCACCCACAGTTACTATATCATCTTTCAGAGAGAGATATGTCATAAGTTTGAAAACCTTCTTTGCTAATATACAGAAGATGTTAGGTTAAGTGGTCTACGTGTAAGGTGATGTGTGGTGTAATTAATTTGTGCTATACTGACTTAACTTATTAAAGAGGGCAGATGCTGAAGTTGTAAAAATCAAACATTTTGTTAAAAATGCCTGATAATATCGAATATCACATCATTTCCCGTCATATGCAATACTTTTCATAATATCAAAACAATTTGAAAGATAAAATACAATAATATAATTCTATTATATTGTTACAGATATCACAATTGTGATAATATTGTATATTGCGATATTTGGGCTGGACTGTATTGAGATAATACGTTTTGGATATTGCCAAATGTCCTGTGTGAATATACTAATTTGTCGGATATGTTAGCATAAATGTACATTTTCATGTGTGTGCACTGATTAACAGCACATAAAGTTAAACAATATTTTTGCTAAAGATATTAAATGAAGGTCTGAATTTAATACTTGGGTTAGGTCAGTATCAAAACACAGCTGCTAGCTTCCGTCTAACCCTCCAGCTGCATGGCCCCAACTCACCATCTGTTACCTACTTTCTGTTGTTACAGTAGCTTGACATAAATTTGACTACAAGTTGTTTATTTATGAGCTGTTGTGACTACTTTCAGAGTCTCTTCATATGAATATTGTTCTTTGAAGAAAAGCACTTGTATTTCATCCAAATGAGACTGTGTGCAGCTCCTGTCAGTCAGTTAGCGCTCGTGTAGCTGGCCCTGCTTGTTGTCTTCCTTCAGCGACAGACAACATTCATCAGAAGAGAAACCTGCAGTTCAGTTTAATCTTTTACTCAGACGAAATTACACAACTGAATTCAAGACTAAATGTAGCAGCATTAAACACAGAGTCTTATGAAGCCAGTTTAAATTAATGTACTTTATACTGTGAAATCTAGAACTACTCTTAATCTCAGGGAACAGCCCTGAGTGTTTTAGAAACTGATGAAGATTTGATGATGAAAAGATGTGGAGGGAGACTTCCTGCTAGCTGTTAGTCAGAGTTGTAAATATAGCTGCCCACTGCCCACTCTCTCCTCTATACATCCTGACGGAGGCTGGTGTTGATGCTCTGACTGCCTTTGAAACTGGTTATACTTGTTGGGATTGAACAGGAAGCATCAGTGAAGTCATGAATTCTGTCTGAAGTTTATCCAATTAGTCAGTCCAAGTGATTTATTTTGCTATTTTCAGAATCCTCCAACACAGTGTTGATCAATAAAAAATGTTAATTTATTTCTCCGTGTTTGTTCCTCTGAGAGGGAAAGCTGCGGGACAAGAAACAACAAAGAACTTGAAACATTATCACAGTCGTGTTGGAGGATTTTGTGCGACATGGCACCTTTGTGCTATTGTCTCTGCTCACTGTTGTTTAACTCCACCACTGAGATGATCTCTGCCTCGTCTGTCTCAGCTCTGATGACACCCTCTGATGAAACATTATCTGCTCAAAGCTACAGTTTTTGCATGATGTTAGCATACATGCTTGGAGAGATATTATTTCCCTATTAACATGGTTAACGTTGAATCATTTAGTCTATGTAGAGATCTGAAATGTGTGTTTCAACACATCCAGACTTTTTTAGCCAGATGGAGACAGCTGTAAACAGAGTTGTTATGACCTGGTATGTTAGCAAACAGCTGCCTATTTCCTCATCCAGCTGTTACAGATCAACATGATGATTCATGTGTTATGATGTCTGTGTCACCTGATGAATCTCAGTCCACTGTTCCCTCTCTTTTAGCTCTGTGTTTGGGCTCCACCAGCTCCTGAGGGAAATATCTGTCTCTTTAGCTGCTGAATGCTCCACTATGTACAGCTGGTCGGTAGCTTTGTCTGTTTGGTGATGAGCAGGTAGTGGACAGGAGTGAAGCTGTCCCACTGTCTGGCAGCAGAGTGAGGTCCGGAGAGCAGAACAATGACATAAAACAGACTGAAAGGCCCCATAAAGCTGAGAGGAGCTGCAGGGCTGGTGATCGTTTTTCTGTGGGGTCATCATACGAACAATCTCCTCCACATGACTCATTGTCAGTTGATCCATTGTTAACGTGAGAATATTGATTATTGCAGCTTTAAATAAGCAAACAACGAGAAACAAATAAACAAAGAATGAAAAGATGCATGTGTAAAAGTGTAGGCTCTTGGTTTAGAAATATCTGTCCACAGGTTTCTTAATTGTGCCCCTGGATCCATAACATCAATGACTTGGTTTCAAATGAAAAGCATCACACAATGAAAGCAGCACGCTGTAAAGTGTCCAGCTGCTGCACTGCCCTGATAGTGCAATTCTGCCTTTTTCTTCTCGTCAAGTAAGTCTATCTGTATATCTCGACAATCATTCATCCAATCACCATCAAGCTATTGTATCTTGCTGAGGACCTTGACGAAGTGCAGTGTCGACTGTAAAGTTTTTTTGGATGAGGACTTCTCGAGAACGTTTCAAATATATCTTTTCTACATTTTAAAGGTTTCTCAAGAGCCGCTCATCCAAAACACCTCACACTCAGTGAAACCAACATATCTTCACATAAGCTCCTTAAAAAGCTTTTACTGGTTACCTCAGTGACCAGTGGACTGAAATACAAATGTAAGACTGTGTTTGCTGCTCAGAGAGATCTCCATTCTTCTGGTAATAACTGAAAGGAAAAGGTTTTGACTCACAGATGCTGCTTCTCCCTGGAGAAAGGATGAGAGAGGGATTTGACGCTGTCTGGTCTGTTGGCATCCACCTTTGGATGGAGCGGAGCTGTGACTTTGTGAATGAACAGTCGGATCTTCTCCACGACATTGCTGCCTTGTTTCACATCATACACCTGCAGAGGAAGTTAAACAAGTGAGGCAATGAGATTAGGATTTCTTCTTCAAGAGCCAAAGTTGGAATGTCCTGTTATCTGACATAATAACAGCTGAACAGAGCCGAAGTGATCTATCCATTGTTTCTATGAGGTTCTATGTTCTAGAGCTCAGCAGGATTTGAACAGGCAGGATTCTCTTCTGTGTCTGTATTTATATGTTTGATTAGACTGATCTGATGCATCTAAAGCAACAGACTGTAGCTTTGCCCTGGTCAGATTAATAGAAAGGCCGACACATAAAATAGTATCATCTGCAAAAAATATGTACCTTTCAGTGATGAATGGTAGAAATGATATTATTTATGTATATGGTGAATAGTAGAGGACAGAAACTAGAACCTTTCAGGACACCTGTACTAACTTTAAGAGCATTGACATGGACAGACTAGAAACTGCTTCATCTCTACCCAAAAGAAAAGCCTTCAAACTGGTTCATGTTCTGGTGACCCGGTCTTAGGCTCTGGTGGCATAGTCTGAATCCTAACTGCTGAGGTTGTAATATATTATTTGTTCACTAGGGACTCCAGGATTCAAACAGTGTGGTTGGAGGTTTTGGACTGAGTCAGCTGATGTTTTGTGTTTTGTACCAGTATCCAATACATCTACATTTGACCAGTGGTCATGTTAATTCAGTCATTGACTAAATTGTTTTAACAATGAAGGAAAAATCTGAAGGTTGTCTGTCATTTGGACACATTAGAGCAGAGTTGGATGACAGGTTGAATTCAGGTTACAACTAGGGTCGCCCCCCCGTCCCAGTTTTCCCAGGAGTGTTCTCTTTTTTGAGCAACTGTCCCAGAAAGTTAATATCCTAGTTTTTGAGAAAATGCACTTCTAAGTTAAATTTAATTTCTTTTTCTTTTCTATTTTCTTGCTGGTTATGTCCAATCCTGTGTCTGTAAACATATAAAAAAACAAAATAGTGACCATGCCTATACTTTTATTTGATTGGTAGCAGAAATATGAAAGTTTACCTTATTACATAGCAACTGACATGCAAATTAACATCCATGACCCCACCTTGAATTCAGGCAGAGAGGATTGAGACGGTTGGTAGCAAGAGCGTTAATAAAACAAAAAACAAAAAAAACAAGGTGTGGTTAAATGGGGGGAGAGATGGACGAGATGTCACAACAGCCCCCACCCCCACCCCACCCCGTGTTCCAGTTTTTCACACATCGCAGGTGGCAACCCCTGGCTACAGGTCCATAGAGTTCCATTTAATTTCTTGTAAACAGTTTGCTCATATACTGCTCAAACAAAATGACGTAACAACATCATCCAGGAACTGCCTACACATTCTGGCCACATGAGGCCGGGCAGTGTCCTGCACCAGGAGGAACCCAGGGCCACTGCACCAGCGTAAGGTCTGACAGTCACTCTGAGGATTTCATCCCGGTACCTAACAGCAGTCAGGGTACCACTGGCTCTGACATGGAGGTCTGTGCAACCCTACAAGGATCTGCCTCCCCAGACCATCACTGACCCACCGCCAAAAGGCTCACGCTGGATGATGTTACAGGCAGCATAACGTTCACCACGTTCATAACGTTCAATGTTCTGTCTCGTTATCATTAAACATGAAAATTAAAATGACAGGTAATAATAGATAATGAGGGAATTTTTGTAAAGTAGACTGTGGTGAGGTTTGTACTCCACAGTCCTCCCTATCAGGCCTACAAAAGCTGTCACCACAAAATGGCCCCATTAGGGTGTTACAACACTACATGAATGCAAAGGACAGAGCAAGAGGAAACCTCTTCACACTTTTCACCACGGTAGACTGCAGCTCTGAGAGCTGTGCAGGCACTCAGCCTCAGGGAAGCAGTCCATGCTGACGAGTGGAGTCGACACTGATGGGTGGAGTACCTTCTTTGTTGGCATTTTGAGCTTCATGAACTCAGCCTCTCGACACAGGACGTTCCAGGGAGCATGGATCTTCAAGAAGCCGATTCCAGGGATCTTATTCTGAAACACAACCAGAGTTGCGATATTTAAATACTGAACACACTGCAGGAACATGGGGCAGCTCAAAATGTCTGAACCACCACTGTAAACAGTCACAAACTCATATCTTCATCGCATATGAGATTATCTCTGCAGCCTCTACGCTTATGTAAAACCTCCTTCACTGCCAGACTCACTTCACACAGTTCAGTACACTGACCTGTCTGGATATAGGAATACATAACATCCAACTCAAAGTAGCTGACTAAGAGCACTGTGTATATCACACCATGTATTCAAAGGTAAAATGTTCAAACGCTTTGTTGTCCTCCTGATGAGAAGCAGTGGATGATACATTGTAAACTGCTGCAGCAGGAACTAGATGCAGCAAAGATACGGACATACATAGATATAAGAAAAGGTGTGGTTTCATCTGTGCATGTACTGTAAATAGGAGAAGAAACTTTCACCCAGCATCACAGTTTAATTTGAATATATGGTGGCTTGAGTGTGCCAGGATTTCAGGTCAATTCTAATTGATTAGTTACTTTGATACATTTAGAAAACTACCCATGAATTCATTAGTAGAAATGCATTTTAACTATTTCTTGGAGGAAAAGTACGTCCAGGTTTTATTAAATGGATCTGCAGCAAATCATTTTGCTGACTAATGAGAACTCCTGTCATTGATCTGCTCCTTTCAGTCAATACTGGAGGAAAATGACTGCGTGTGTTTGTGTCTGTGTAACTGTGCAGTCTTGATGAATGAGAACATGGGGATCAGATGGAGAACAAAACAATATATTGTAAGGATTTAAAAACCTAAATGAAACATTAGCTTATTGTATAAACATTACAGGCAATGTAAATTCAAGATGTTTTATTATCTGTCTATTTTGTAATTTATTGTTTATTTTATTGTTATTAAGAAGAAAGAAGTGGAATTAACATTTCTAACTTTTACTGAACGTCATTAACTAAATCTATGAATCTGTGCTGGAGGAAAACAAATTAGGGACAAGACCGATCACTTCTTCTGTTGTTGGTCATTAGTTGTTCTGGGTTCATTCTGCTGATTTCCTCAGTAATTAGTCCTGTGTTGAATAAAATTTTGAGTGAAGGCCAGTTCATGGTTTCTGGGTGGATCTGTGAGATGTAAACTTCGTCATCTGCCTAAGCCTACGTCCACACTACTACATTTTAGTTTTTAAAACTCATCTCTCATCTCGTCTCTCTAATCAGAGACTTCCAGAAACTCTGCTGAACCTGTTTTATTTTGAAAACTCTGGGGTTGTGTTGTATCTGAATGGACAGAAACTGAGACCTCTGGAAACGATGACACCCACGGTCTCTCCTGATTGGCTCTCATCAGCCTTGTCTACCTGTGGTGAATACAACATGATAATGAATTGCAGTGTTACTGACCTTGCTGTTTGTGCTAGCAGCTGTTGTTCAGTTACATTCTCTATTTTAATACTACAGCTGTCTGTAACTAACTACTTGCAGAGTAGACAATCTACTTCCTGTTTCCACCAGCTCACACATGCCCGGTGTATCTGAATGGTCATGTGATGTGTTTTAAGGTGTGTTAGTCTGGATGGAGATCGGTCTGATATGGAGCTAAAAGAGTCGTCTTGATGGAGATCATTTTAGTTTTAAAATGAAAAGGTATCAATGTGGACACAGCCCGACTCTATCTGGACGTACACCTGCAGTTCAAAGTTTGAGACCATGTAGACTGTCCTCACTGACTGCACATATGTCAGAAAAGTGAAGGGCACTCTCACTTTGTGATGTGTATGTATGTACTGTATTCCTCAGCCTTGGATCTGTCGCACATACTGTTTCTTTTTCCTTTCTCATTTTGTTCAGCTAAATACAACAAAGAAAGGAGGTCAGCATCAAGCTTTCTACTGTGCAGGCAAAGAACATGTCTGAGTTCACATTTCTCTGATTGTTGTATGTATAGAAACACGTTTACATCTGCTTTGTCCGGTGACCAAAGATTCACCGTAGTATCTGCAGTTACACAACAAAGACTGACACCCTGACCATGACAACGACTGTCTAAATAAAGAGTTCATGTTCACACCTCCCTGCTTTTTGTTTCCTGTGGTAGGTGCTCATGTTGTTTGTGATAAAAGCCTTTCTCAGAACAGATTAAGAATCAATCTGCTTCATGCAAAGAATGAATGTATCTCCATCTTTTCTACAGGAAAGAGAAAAGATCTAATGAAAACAAACGTCTGTGTGTCCGTGGGTTCACTCACATAACACACAGCAGTGACATGAGAGCTACCAGGACCAGGCTCGAGCAAACATCTATGTTTAGATGAGATAAGACAGAGAAATAAACTGAATGATATCAAAAAGATGCTCTGGAGTCAGTTCAGAGATGCGGGTCAGGTGACTGATAACCAACTGAAATCAGTCAGCTGGTTTGTTTTAATGAACTCTGAACACATTGGATGTTAATTTCATTACATTATTAAAATGTAACCACAACATCTACCCACAGAGACCGTTTTGAGACCACTATTAACTGGAGTCAAGAATCCTGTCTTCATAACAGTGAGAGCTGAATGTGAAAGCTGAATGTGTGTACCTGCAAAAATATTAACATTCAAATCTGTTCAGTAAATAATATTAATAACCTGACATGAGGAGACATTTTTAATTAATAGCTTTGTACTGAGTTCAATATGGGAATGATATTGAATTATCTGCAGTATCTGACCTGGTATAAGAGCATGACCCTGATAAAAACAGTGGTCACTGGTCCACTTGATTCCTGGTAGTAGTAGTAGTAGTAGTAGTACCAGACCAGTTTAATAGTCTATTATATTATTAATGGTCTTATTCTGTCGCCGTGTGTCAGAATGTGTAATACCTAAACACATGAGTTGACTCCTGCATCTCTATGTTGTTATAGACGATATATATAAATAGGTGAGATGATGAGTGGATTTTGGGTGTGTTGGGATCAGGTCTGATTGTCCTCAGATCCCTTTTGGTCCCTTTTGGATCTGGTGTCTCCGGCCCTGTTCGCGACTGGCATTAATATGCATCTCCAGTGACCACTTGTGTTCAGATCTCACTTCCTTGTTCTATATGCAAATGAGCAGGTATGAGTTGTTGTTTTTAGCCAATGTGACAGACTGGTTTGTTGTTAATGTGTGTATGTGAGAGGTAGAGAGAGAGAGAGAGTGCGAGAGCGGCACAGAGGGGTTGGGCGACTCATTGCTCTGCTCACAGCTCTACAGTGAAATAAAGTTTTATCCATTTGAAATAGTAAAATATTTTGGGATGATTATAAACTGTGTTGGGACTGTGGCAGAGGACATCAGTAGAGTAGAGGTCCTTCAATGTACCCTTCATTTACAAAGGCTAACACTCCATGTATCCAACGTAAACTCAGACACATGGAATAAGCTACAGAGCACTTTAAAAATGAATAGTTTGATATGCCATCCACATTTTAGAAATAAGATTTTAAACCTTTCCTTGTGTGTTATTCTGATTACAATTTTGTAATTGTATTGTTTATTATTTAAAATGAATTGATTTGATTTGATTTGATTTGATTTGATTTAATCTGATTTAATCTAATTCAATTTAATTTAATTTAATTTAATTTAATTTAATTTAATTTAATTTAATTTGATTTGATTTGATTTGATTTGATTTGATTTGATTTGATTTGATTTGATTTGATTGACTTTATTGTCCATTTCAGTGGAAATATGTCTTTGGCCTCTCCCAAAGGAGGTGCAATAAAAATACTTGTTTGTTTAATTGTTTGTTGTATTGTAAATTCTTTTTTGACTATCTGCTCATGAATTGTTTTTATCATGTTTTTATGTACGTTCAGGTCTCTCTTGAAGATGAGATTTCTATCTCAATGGGACTCACCTCAATAAATAAAAGTTAAATAAATAAAAACGTAGTCCTAAACACACCTATCTTCATACCACTGCCACCTCTCACCCTTGTGTATTTAAAGAAGAGGACAGATCTGCTGATTCAGGCCCCACAGGTCTCACTAAGGAACAATAGAAGAGTTAAGTCAATGCTGGATCAGTGATCTGTTCTGACTCTGATCCTGAATGTGCTTGAAGCCTGAGCTCATAAATAAAAGATGACAACGGTCAATTTCCAGCAAACAGCAGCTCGTCTGTAGAGCAGGGTAATCAGGGAAACTAATTGCACTGACAACAGCTGATGTATTGATCCACTCAGCAGCTGAAGTAATAGAGGTGAACTCAGAAATATTGTGACCAGAGGAGAACAAGATATGGAAATGGAATTCAGACCCAGATCCCAGGAGAGCCAGGACTGTAAGGGTCCACACATCAATCACATCCCCTGAACCTGCCCTGTCGACACACCATCACATTCATCTGTACACACCTCCCCCCTTTCTCACCCCTTCATCCTTTTCCAGCTCCAGCCCCGTCTCCAGGAGGTTTTCCTCAAACTCTTCCCGCCGAAAGCGCTTGTCATCCTCGTGGTAGTCCGTCCGCTGCTCCTGGGCGGCGATCTCCGGGTCTTCCTTCGGTTGCAGTGGCGCTCGGCTGCTCCTCATGCTCAGGCTGCGGCGAAGCCGTCGGATGAAGTTGTTGTCGGCGAACCTGGATGAGCGGCGCCGGACACTGGTGGGCTTCTGGATGTGGTAGGCCAGCACGTAGTCCACCCGCCGGCGCCCATCAGAGAAGTATGGGCCTACTCGTGGATACAGCGGCGAGACGTCGTCTGCATAGAGGTTCTTCATTGGCTGGAAGCAAGAAAAGAGCGACAATAAGGATAAGGTTGACCAAATACTGTTCAACAGTCTTTGTGTTTTTACTGTCAGTGGTGAGATGGCTCAGTTTTATTATACACACACACACACCCACACACACACACACACACACACACACACACACACACACACACACACACACACACACACACATAGTCTGTAATCCTGCTCTGACCTGCTTCCCTCAGATATATTACAGTCAGGCAGAACTACTGTTGCCTATTGGGAACAGATGCAAAATATATTTAGAAACTGGTAAAGTCATCTGAACACCTGTAATTGTTTTTGTGACAAAGCCAGGGGAAGTTTGATTTGGTTCAAGACAACTGCACGAGGCAGCATGGGATTACTTTCATAATATTTAACTACACTTTAATTCTTCTGTAGCCTGAAAACTCCAGATGTGACGTGTTTGAGAGCATACAGAATCAAGACTAAATCTTTTTATGTATTATTTATTACAAATTTAAATAAACTTTAATTGACAGTGAAGGAACGACACATAAACTGATTCAAATCCTGAATGATGACTTTACATTTTTTTCAGTGAGAAGACGTCAGAGAAAAAAAGAAAATAGGTTTGGGCCTATTGTACATTGTACCTGTACTTTGGTATGTGACAAAACACCTGAAACCTGAAATACAACCTGACTGCTTAAATCCTGATTTTATAACTGAGACATTGTCTGAAAAATTCACCAAACACATAAATGAAGGGCAAAGACTGAGCTGTAATTTCCGCTGTACTTACTGTAACATGATCACTCAGAGAGAAAGTTAGAAGAGACAGACTATCTTTTTTTTTTTAAGTTATTTTTTTCAGGCTTTTGCCTTTATGACAGTCATAGTGTGAAAGAGAGAAAGAGAGAGAGAGAGGTAGTTATTATTTACTTCAGTTCTCGAACGTAACAGACTTTTATTAGAGGCAGGTCTTTATGTCTGACTCCTTCTGTTTGATATGTAGAGTTGGTCATAGTCGTTAGTACGAAGCCTCGTTACCGATGACTTCTCTCTCTCCCTCTCTCCTGCTCTCTCTCTCTCTGCTCGGTGTGTCTTATGTTTAGTTATTCCTCTGCCTCCTTTAGTAATAATGATACGTGGAATGAAAGTAGTTTATTTGCTGTAATGGAGGCGAGGCTCAGTGTAGTGGAAGCGCTCCTCGCAGCTGGGAAATGAGAGCGGCTCAGCACTCCACTGAGCATGGGTGGAAGTACCATCAATCAGTCAGTCAGTCAGGTAGTCAGTCAGTCAGTCAGTCAGTCCAGATTATAGGGCTGGCCCCACTGTTGCAGTCCAGCCCCCTAGTGTTTATGATACTGTTGTATACTGTGATATTTGGGCTGGACAGTATTGAGATATTAAGTTTCAACCTAGCCTGAAATAAATAAAAGAAATCTATGATGTGAACCAACCAAATGTGGGAACAGGAACACACCTTGATCTCCACTGTCAAAGTCTTGCAGTATGTAAGAGCACCATGCCCCCCAGTCTCCACGCTAAGACCTCTGTGACACAAGATTAGGGCATTTTCCTTCACAGCATATGTAGTAAATCCATTAGTAGATTATAAACTTATAGGACATGTTTGAACATTTGCATCTATTGTAGTGTTAGAGGACAGCACTGGTGTTCATAAAGAAATTTAGGGGTTATATCAAATATAAAACTGTCTCCATAAATTAAACTAAAATAAATACTAAAAATAAATTAATCTAAAACAGCAAATAAGTTCTGACAGAAACATCATACTGATCATCTTTTCTATTCATGTAATGAGGATGTGTTGTTAATTTATGTATTGGACAACATGTAAACATGTTGATACAAAAATATTTACCATGATATCTGATCTCACACAACTATCTCCACTTGTAGTGACTCCACATCATTAAACTGTTTCCTTGTTCTGTTCAGACTCTCACAGATCCTGGTTCAGGTTAAAGATCTTGGTCTGGTTTAATACAGAAACAGTTCAGCCTGTTTATTTACATTAACTTGTGAAACTATGTTCCTCTGGAAAGAACATGAAAACACAAACAGAGATGGAGACATATGAGAGCAGTGGGTTGGTGGGTGGGGGGGCAGATAACATACTTCATGGTATTCATTTTCTGCAGTAGATTTACATCATGGTTCACTGGACTAATGCACTCCTGGGCACCATATACTTTCACACTAGCAATGTTAGACTGTTTACTGTCCCCAGAGACGCTCGTGGAGGAGGTCAGCAGAGACAACACAGTGTCCATCGTACACAACATCATGTTCAACAAGGAGCAACATGCAACAAACAGTGCTTCTGCAGCTGGATCATGAAATATTGACGGTATACAGCAAGTAGTATGTACAGGGTGATATGCATCCTGCACGGTCTATTTATGTTTCACACTTCACAGCTGCATCAACTGAAGGGTCTTCTTGTCCTCGTACCTCTGTGGATTAGCCCACAATGTAATGATACGTAGGATTCCTGCACAAATGTCACTTCATACTGTATGTATGTCTAGTGCATTGTGCCTTGTAAAAAACGGTGCACCTAGAAAGTATTTCTGTAGTATACACACATGCCCTCAACCTACAGTTTACAGTTCAAGGACAAGGCTGATGACAATTTGTATTTTTCTTTTTATTATCAGTTCCCATGCATGAAAAGACCAAAATAACACTGAATATCTCCTACTAACCAGTATTGTGTGTGTATCAAAGCCTGACATATCTGATTCCTCTGAGCCATAGAGCTCCATTGTTTCCAAAAACCATTAAAAGGTTGTATATTGTATAAAGGTAGATGTCCATGTCATGTCTGATTATAAAGCAGGTCTAGGTTCTATACTAATACTATGAAAGTATCAAAGCGCTCAGTCCACAGAGAAATACACACAGCCTGTATTCAGACTCTGAGCCTTAAAACCAGCCGTCAGGACTTCTGGAACTTTTTGATGTCACAACAAATCAGTCACCGCCCTCAGCCACGCCCTAAGTGCTGCCCACCTGGTCCCATTCTCTGAGTGTTTACCTGAAATCTGCTGTATTTTTATTTGATCACTCAGGAAACAGTCAGCCAATCATAGACTGTGAATAAAGGTGGACGTAGCCTCCGTGACATCACCCACAGGTTTCTGAAGAGCGGTTTCATCGCCATCTTGCCAGTACCTTACTCCGCCCCTAACTCCCAGCTATTCCAAAAATGGGCAAAAAGGAGGGTGTGTGAGGGGGTGTCGAGCTGAGACTTTGTTGCATGTCGGCTTTTGGCAAGAATACGGTGACCTGACTATGAGTACTATCAGTGAATGGAGCGACAAGAACTGCCTCCTTCTGAACACCACTGAGACCAAGGAATATCTATCTATCTATCTCTCTATCTATCTATCTCTCTATCTATCTATCTCTCTATCTATCTATCTCTCTATCTATCTATCTCTCTATCTATCTATCTCTCTATCTATCTATCTATCTGTCTGTCTATCTGTCTGTCTGAGGCCACGCCCTCAATTATACATAACTTTAGTCCTAATCAAAATGTAAACAGTTGTCATGAAGGAGGAAATTAGCTCTAGAGACCAAAACAGTTTTTGTACCAGGCTGTAAACATGTTTATTTCTGCTGTAAAGTTGGACGTCTTAACATAGTAGTCTATGGGGATTGACTCACTGTTGGGGCCAGACTCTAGTGGTCACTAGAGGAACTGCAGCTTTTGGTTCTTCAGTGTTCTTCATTTTTCAGCCTTGGAGGTTGCCGCTTGCAGCCAATCAGAAGAGAGGCTCAGAGGCTCCTCTCTTCTGTTTGGCTCACTGACCTGTTGTTACTAGAGCTCCAGAGAGAAGCCTGAGAGAGGAGATGTAAAAATACACTGTGATGGTTTTTGGTTTCTAAAACCACAAATATATCTTCTTATGGATCTGAATCTGAGGTTATCTGTCTGGATAGTTTAGTTACCTTTTTGTTTCTCCTAGTGTTCTTTGTCTTGTACTTCCTGTTTTATTTTGATACTCACCTCTTGTCGCCTTTCAGGTCCTTTACTTCCTGCCCTCATGTGTTTCCCTCCTGTGTGATTACCTGCCCTGCACTATTGTGTTGCAGCTGTGTCTCATTGTCTCCCCTCCTCCTGAGTATATAGTCTTAGTGTCCCCTTCCCTCTGTGCCAGCTCGTCTTGTTCACTCGTGACAGCGTTCCAGCATTTTTCCTTGTGAGTTTCTAGAGCCAGTAGTTTCCTGACCTGTTTTTGCCTTTTGCCTGCTGATTTGGACACTGTTGCCCTTCTGACTGATCACCTGTGTACCGACCTCATTCTGATTAAAAGGACTGATTTTTGAACTGAGTCTGTGTCTGCATTTGAGTCCAAGCCTGTGGTTCAGCATTGACCGTTATCTGGATGCTGTGTGAAGAACATGCTGATAACACAGAGTGAACTCTACCACTAATCACAGCTGAAACATCATGTAGAAGAATTTCACCAGAATTCAATTAGTATTGATTAATTAGTATAGGCTGTGGAGAAAGACCTGAAATATGGACCACACTGGAGCACAACCAGCAGTGGTCACTATTTATTTTCTCGTGATCTGAGTGTAAAATGTCCTCTGTCTGACCTCCAGTCTGATCCATCTGATTACAGCTGAGTGTAGTACACTGCCACTAGAGTAACCAAACTCCAGGCTATTTCTAGACCTGTGTGTGTGTGTGTGTGTGTGTGTGTGTGTGTGTGTGTGTGTGTGTGTGTGTGTGTTTCTGTTTAACTCTGGGTGCATTTTTCACCAGAGCCCTTCTGTTGAGCTTTACATCATTGCTCAGTGTGTGGTGGTGTGTGTGTGTATGTGTGTGTGTTGGCTGGCTGAGGTTGCAGTGACACACTTCTGACACAACAGTGAGTCACATGGGGTCGAACAAACACAGATCTTCAGCTGCCTCCACTGACCTCCAGTAAGAACAAAAGTCTAGTTATTTATCACTGTATAAACTCCAGGAGATAAACTCTGTTGTGATTACATTACATGAACATTCATGATGCTTCAGGGGGAATCATGTTAATTATGGCACCAAAAAGGACACAATTAAATAAGACTAAGTTTACAGCCACACTGAAAGCTGTGTGAGGCTGTAATGAGGCTGTGTAATGCTCGATGTCAAAGCCTGTTTCTTATTTTTAAGTATAGTGAGTTCTGTAAATGTAAAAATGGTAGTGGTCATCATGCACTATATGAAAAGTTAAGGAATCACCAAAGCTATGAAATTCATCCTGGTATGAAAGGAACATGATTATCTGGACTATCTGTTCCAGATATTATGGCAGTCCATCAAATACATTCTGAGCCAAAGCTGCCAACCTGCTGGTGGTGCTGGTAAGTCAGGGGCCAACAAAATTATTAGGATACATTGTCCTGAACCAGAGTTCATTGCAATTTGTTGAGCATTTTGCAAGAGTTTCAGTTTGCAGCAAAGTGGTTGACCAACCAACATACAGAATGGAAACTGTTTTAATGGATAACTTAAAGCTGCACTAAGAAATCCCTGGAGTTGTTGTATTCTGAAATCAAAAACTTTTTTTCTTTTCTGTGTCTGGTAGTTTGTGGCACAGACAGTGTTTTTTACACAAACTGATTGATTAATGGAGGGTCTTCATCCATTTATGTTTAATTGTGGAAGTGGCGATTAGGTTTGTGCACATGCACCCAATTTCTCAATGAGTAAGATTTATAAAGCAGAACCATGCAATCACTCTGATGAGAAGAATGTGTATGAATATGTCTGGTTTTCTGCATACACATAGTTTTAGTCATGAATCCACACATAGTTTTATGCATCCGGCCCCTGGTGTTTACACAGTGATAGAGGAAATTACATGGCAATACATGTTGAAGATCAGACAGTCCGCTGTCAATAAGAGAGTCATAAACTCAGGCTGAATGGAGGTGAATTGTCTTCATGGTCATAGATCAGCAATGAATCACAAAACCTATATTGAAACAGTGGTTTGCTTTTCCTCTTTACAGCCACCAACCCACTGAACAGTAGCAGTGTGTGTTCCTGTGTGTACAGTGTGAATGGCCCCCAGCCTCATCCCCACCACACACACACACACACACACACCCACACACACACACACACACACACACACACACACACACACACAAACATTTTGATCTTCAGTCCTCTATCAACAGGAAGTAGTCATAGCTGGAAAGGTCAGAGGTCACTCCTCAGAGGGCGCATTAGGATGTGGTGGTGTATGCATCATCCACCAATAGAAACTCTTTTCTCACCAAGTCACTGGGAAATGAGGTTCTCCTCTCCTCTGGGCTTCCACATGCACACAGCCACCCACACATATACACACATACACATATACATTTCTGAGCCATTATAAGCTCAAGGCTGAGACAACTAGCAGTTTTCCAGTTAGCAATGTTTTTCACAGCAGCAGTGAGCTGCATGTGGCGGGTTGGACAGTGAGTTTTAACATGCTGAAGGTTCAAGGTTCAATGGGTTACTGTGGACATCAGACTTCCATAACCAGCAGCAGTGCCAATATCAAATCTGACTCACTTCTCCCAAGTCCAAATACAAGAAGCACATCAACACTTGTTCACTCAAATTATGAGAAACTCATTTTCTTACTTTCTAACTCTGGTGGTGTCTGCCCATGCAGAAAGTTTTTTTTTACGTGTTAAGGTTTTGGGATGTCTGGGCACAACCTTAATCCACAAACCTGTCAAAAAAATCTGTTAACAGCAAAGCAGATATCTCAAAACATTAAAATATTTCATCCTACTAAAAGAAAAGAGGCGGCAGCTTTCATTTTGCTCCAAACCCGAGGAACATAAGGGACCATAAATTCCTCTGAGCTACAGGGAATGGCAGTTTCCAATTCCTCCATCACATACAATAATCAATTTTGTTAATGAACTATTAAAACCTATTTCATACTCACTGAAACTGGCCATGGCTGTTTTTTCATAGGCTTGATTTAGAAAGTAAAATTTAGTCTTAATCATAAAATACATTTTCAGCCTCTCAGTGTGAGATTGTGATGTCATTATCTTGTGGTCTTGTCTAATTATCTTAATTTCTCAAGATGGTAATTTATGCATTGTTGTACTTAATGAATTCATTGATAAAGACTTAATCATTTCATTATGTCGACATAGCACATTTTTAAGGCCAATACTAATGGTCATGATCAAACATTAGATCTGATTAGACCATGAAGGGCAGGAGACTTAATAACAAGTGGATGATGACTCACTTCAATTGGGATTAACAGAATCTAATGTTCCACCTGCATTCATTGATTTTGACCAGTGCTGTGAACACAACAATGATGTATTCATAAAGATATGATATGGTGAATGTCTTAGCAAACAGTTCACAGTTTAATTGTGATTGGCACACACACACACACACACACACACACACACTGCAGACAATGTTAGACAAAGGAGATTCTCACGATGTAACTCCCATCCTGCAAACTAGCCTCTGATCAGCAGCCTTGGTGTCAAATGTATCAACTCTACTCTGACAGTCTGGACTCAAACCACCACAGCACCTGTCAAACATCTGAATATATTCATCCAGCCAACACTAACAAATCAACACACAGCTTACACAGTGTGTCAGTTAGCAAAGAACAAACAGCCATCAAGAAAGGCACAACAAACATTGTAGGTCTACACAGTATGAATGAATGATGGGACCTGATCACACAGTCACTTGCACTAATGTCATGACAGCAGCCACATGTTATCACACACACAGATCACAGTAGCTACGTATTTTCATACATCAACATATGAGAGGTAACAGTTATACTGCTGTAGATTTAAGTCCCTGCTCCCCTCCATACAAACACAAAAGATTCATATGAAAACATATGAAATTCATGCACTATGCCAGTGAGTGTATTGTGTACACAGTGTACTACATGTGAGTGTACTGACTGAAGTATCTGATTTGAGTATTCCCTCTCTTTTAGCTCTGTTGTTGGTTTCCTCCACCTCCTGGGGGAAAAGATCTGGCCCTAGCTTTGTCTGTCAGTAGTCTGGTGCTGTGCAGGTACAGTTAGGGTTGCTAGTACCCATGTAGACGGTACATGCTCCCTCTTGGCCCCTTAATCAGTCGTTTTAAGTGCACTTCCCATCAATGCTATGCAGACGATACACAGTTATACTTTTCTTTCAATACAAATGACCTCAGTTAACTCTCCACACTGCATAACTGTCTAACGGCTATCAAGAACTGGATGTCAAACAACTTCCTCAAGCTTCATGAGAAAACAAAAGTCCTCATCATAGACTCTGAGAGCACCTCAGTAAAACAGTGTATTGGTCCTCTTCTTTCACCATCATATGAATTTTGAATGTCACGTAAATAAATTGGTCCAATCCTGTTCACTCCAGTTGAGAAAAATTGCCAAAAGCAAATCTTTATTATTATTTCAAGATCTAGAGAAAAATCTTCCATGTTTTTGTTTCTTCCCGTCTTGACTACTGCAATCAATGTTCACTACTCAGAGTTTCAAAACGCAGCTGCCAGATTGTTAAGAAACACACAGCGTAGGTCATACATCACACCAGTCTTGGCAAATCTACACTGGTAACCCATAGAGCGGCAAACTGATTTTAAGCATTACACTGGCTGGTCCCATCTTATATTCTCAGTTACTGTGTCCACTGATTACAGTGGGGGTCGTGATTATGTACAGGTGGCAGTTTCTAGGCAATAAGGTAAATTGGGCATTGAGGTCTACTGACCAGCAACGCCTTGTCCCGAGGTCCAGGCAAAAAACCACAGGAGACCACGCCTTTGCAGCCGTGGCCCCCACCCAACCCAGATTTTAAAAGGTGCTCTACAGATAAAGGTTTACCTCAGCACCCTCTGACTGAATTCAAAGTGGGGTAGTTTTTTTTAATTAATTTTTGCTTTTATTTGATAGGACAGTAGCAATTGTCATGCATGGACAGAGAGCAGGGGAATGACACGTGGCAAAGAGTCTGGCCAACCAGGAGTCAAACCAGGAAGTCGCTGCTCATTTGGTATGCACCCTAACCACTTGGTTATTGGATCACCCAATTAAGGGGGTCATGATTATGTACAGGTGGCAGTTGCTAGATAATAGGGTAAATTGGGCACTATTGTACCTGTATTCATACTTACACAGGATTGGACATAAATAGTAAGAAAACAAAAAAAAGAAGTAGAAGGAAATAAACAACCTTTTGTTTGAAACTATGAAATTCTACATTAGAAGTGCATTTCCACATAAACCGGGACAATTTGTGTCCTTAGAAAGAATATTGATTTTCAGGGACAGCCAGGACGGGGGCAACCCTACGTACAGTGGGTCTATCGGAGAACATACTGCTGCTGCTTATCTAAATGTGAATTATAAGAGCAGTGAGAGTGAACCCTCACTGTCTGAAAGACAACGAGCGGCAAGATGCTAAAATACTAACTCTCTGAGGGTTTGTCACTATGAACAGCCCCCTTCACATTAGATGTAGTCAAGTGACTCATTGTTTATGTGAAATATTGATTTGTGCAGCTTTAAGTCCCACATTTCATTTTGCCATGAACCCTCAGGAGCTCTCATCTAGCTGCAGACTCCAAACTCCAGAAATGTCAGCGATGTACACAAGATATATCCAAAACAAACAGGCATAACTAGCATGAAAATCACTGAGCACAGTGATGTTTCCAACACCTTTTATTTGAATAACCTCATGAACTTTCCCCCAGCACCTGCCTCAGGACAAACATTTTTAGGCTGACTGTTGATAAGGCTGCAGAATGAGCTCCATCAGTGTTTGGTTTATTCCATAATATAACATGTCTGTACTGTGAGCTGTAATGAACATTGCATCTTTTCGAGGCCACTAATGACGGTATAAACCGTATCTCTCTCTCAAATTAAATCGAAGGCAACTGGACTTGTATTTGTCTGTGGAAGACGTTTCACCTCTTATCCAAGCGGCTTCATCAGTTCATCATGTATTGGTCTCTCTAGTCCGCACTAGTCTGACCAAGAAAGTGGAGTAGGACCCAGGTATTTAACCTCTTGTGGGTGGGTCCACCAAAGTACCTGTGAAAGTACTGGTTTCACCTGACCATTGTTGTGGTCTCATGTGGACGACCGTCGTTAGGGGTCAGGTGACCCTGTTGTTATCCCGTGTGAACGACAGTCGTTAGGGTCAGGTGACCCTGTTGTTGTCCCCTGTGAACGACAGTCGTTAGGGTCAGGTGAGCCCCTGGTGGATGACGATCGTTGAGAGTCGTCTGAGGTTATGTTGTTGACTCTCCTGGGTACCGATGAAAGGGCGACATTGTAGATGGGGGATAGATGGTGTCGCAGACCCCCTCCCCTGTTTAGCGATGGCCTCTCCACTTTTACATAGATGGCTTCCTTGACTCCCCTTTCAAACCATCTGTCCTCCCTGTCCAAGATTTTGACATTGCTGTCTTCCACAGACAAATACAAGTCCAGTTGCCTTCGATTTAATTTGAGAGAGAGATAACTATGACCTGGACGAATGAGAACATTCACAGACGGTATAAACCGTGTGTTGTTTTTCATTTAGATCTTTGTTCTCCAGTGTAGATGCTTCTCTCTTGTGTTGGTTGTCATGATGATGGGAGGCTGTTTCACCATTCAAGCACTCTGTTGCATTTTAGTCACTAAACATGTAAAACAGATCATTTCCTGTTCCCTGACACTGGGTGACTCTAAAGCAAATGTAAAACCTGTAGAGCTGACTAAAGAAAAGTATATATAGAAAAGTATTAGAAATGATGATATTAAGCTAAAATGGACAAAGAGCGAGGGGCGTGTGAGGAGCTGAGACTTCATTGAATGCCGGTTTGTAGCGAGCATAAACTCACCCACCTGTCACTCAAAGAGACCATGTCCTCAATTATACATAACTTTAAGCCTTAACAAAATGTAAACAGGTAAGCTATATAAACAGTTGTCATTAAGGAGGAAATTAGTTCTAGAGACCAGACTGTAAACATGTTGATTTCTGCTGTAAAGTTCTTCAGTTTTGGCTTCATATTTCAGCCTCAGAGGTTGCCACCAAAGATACAAACGATGATGCTTTACAGCGGCAATGGTAAGACATGGTTACACTTCCTGTCTCTACTTCGTCGTGATTGTTTGTTCATGTCAAAACATAACAACAGTACAATACAACACTAGATACAGTTTTGCGCCTGATTTTGCTGCTCGTTTTTATCTGCTAGCTTATATCTGATCAACCCAGCACAAGATCATATCAGTCTGATACTCTGTTTTCCCTCCAAAAACAGTTCAATAATAATAACAATAATAGTATTATAAAGCAAAGAAATACAAGTTTTATTTCAGTTTAATCTTTTAATTCATGGTTGCACGTATAGCAGTCCCTCTTAACTTCTGTGGTTGGAAAGTGACAGTAGCTCTACCGCAGCAAGGAAACCAGAGCCACAACCAACAGAGAGAAGAGATCTGCGTTGTGAGATCTCATGAGATCTTTATTCTAACTTTATTCAGACCTGTCTCTGTCTCAGTTGACAGGGCTGAATAAAGTTCATTTTCTCTTGATCCGCAGCTTGTGAGAAATTGATCCAACATTTATTTCAGTGACTATGACGTGAAAGAATCATAATCTGGGATCGGGTTCACGTCTCCCATTGGAGTGAACTGACTTAGATCCGCTGCTGGTCTCCTGAAGGGGCGGGGAGGTGGAGAAAGCATGTGACACAGTACCAGGAAATGATTGTAAGTGCACCATCTCCTGTCTCAGCTGTCTCTGTTACTGCTTGGTTTGTCCCGGTGGGCGTGGCCATACGGTACTTGCTCCTGCCAATCCACCTGGACCCCTGCAACTCGTCACCTCATCAGGTCAACAAGCTGCTACGGTATTTAAACCCCAGATCTTCCCTCCAGCCTTTACCAGATTGTTTAGTCTACTCATGTGGCACAGACACTACAGCCATGTTCCCTGTTCCTTCCTGTCTTTACCTTGTGCTTGTCTGAACCCAGCTATTCCTAAATTCATCGTCCCAGTCTCGTCCCGTACACGTCCAGCTCAGTCCTCGCCTGTAATTCCGGTTCAGATCACTGTTTCCTCCACCATCTGCCTGCTCTGTCACAGGCTCCAGCCCTGCTCCTCCGCCATTAAAACTGCCTTAAACTACTAACTGTCTCCTTCTCTGTTCTGAATTATGGGTCCAAAACTGAACTGTCGCTAACACTTTCAGGATCACCCGTGTCCCCCCTCCCTCTAGATCGTGATGTACTACATAGCCACAAGGCACCACCACACAAATATTACAGTGTACTGGAAGAGAGGGTCACAATCTGAGGTTGTACTTACTCATCAAGGACATAAGAAGATGTTATCGTTTACAGCTCTTACATGGTGGTGGTTTCCTCTTTACCTGGATTAATCACTGGAGATAATGATGCTGGTTCTAAAAATGTGTGTATCATGTGCGTGTGTTCAGAGAGGAGAAGGAGAATAACATTTAAGTAAGTGGTTTAAAGAACTTCACTATCTTCAGCAACCATTTGAGCGGAACAAACAAAATAACTTCCTGTTGTTTTCATATCACCTGCATGTACCTGTCTCTGTCACCTCACATTGTGTCACAGTTTGAAAGCTTCTGCTCTACACCACAAACCAGAAGCGGAACCAGAACCCAGCAGCACAGGAACAAACGGTCGGACGCAGACGTGATGTGAGGGGGTTTCTGACCAGTGTTACAGTCAGGAGGGAGTATAAATCCTGCTTACTATGGACTCGCTGCTCCTGTCCACATCCAGGTTCTTCTCCTCGCCAGGGACTGGCAGGTAGTTGTCGCTCCTCCTCATCATGGCGGGCTCGTCCTGCTGCAGACTGCCTGAGTGCTCACGAGCCAGGGGAGGAGAACCTGGGAGAGGAACAGAGAAAACTGTCATCAGCCTTGTGTTGTTATTGTCTTGACGATAGCACTGCCCATGATGAACTTAAAGGCCACTTTCCAGACTACCTTACCAACACCCCCACATGGAAGGAGACACAGTCACTCTGCAGGTGAGACTCAGGTGTTCCTGCTGCTTCAAACTGCAGCTGAACATAACAATACATGCCACATTCACACACACACACACACACACACACACACAGTTCACACGGTTCAGTATCTTGCCCGACCGGACACTTCGACGCGAGAATTGGAGGAGTCGGTGATGAAGCCACCGACCTTCCGATAAGAGGACAACCTGCTCTCCCTCCTGGACCACAGCTGAACCCCCCGATACAGGAAACCATCAATAAAAGCCTGAGATCCAGGTTGTACTTTCTTAAATCAGACCAATTCTGCAGTTCTGATTTAAACAGGTGAACTGTTAGAAATGTGGCTGTGTTTGATTGAAATGTTCCTGTAGCCTCATAAATCTTTCTCCACCAACATTAGCAGGTATAATCAGGCTTTTTGAACGTGGGTAAATCCACTAATTAAAGTCGATTGAGCCCTTTTCCTCTGCCAGTGGAGTTTGTCTTTCTGTTTGGACTGAGGACACACAACTGTTAAGAGTGATGTCATCACATGCACTTACTGAGCTGGAGCTCCTGTAAAAGTGTCAGAGGCTTCGATCAGTGATGGTGTGTTTTCAAAACTTATTTCAGGGCTGCAGCTTCACTCTCAGAGGAAGGTGTAGCCTCAGTGTCTCTGGTTTAACAGCACCGTGCTGGACAGGTGACAGGTGTGTCTACAGTGTCTGTGCTCTGAGACACTGCAGCAGGAAAAGAGGTGAAAATGAAAGGGCTCACCTGGGTGTTGTGTTTACATCAATGCTGATCAGAGCCACAGCCGATAAATACCTGTGACTCCTGAGGAGTCATGTGACTCAGGAGTGTATGCTGATTGTTTCCTTTTCCATTGCCAACCAGCAGGTTAGCAGGTTTTCTGACCAGTGGAAAACAGGCTTCACTGTGCTCTGCAGCCTCAGTCTGCTCCGCAGCTTTAATATGAAGTTAAATAAACATGGGCTACCTGGTTGATCCTACCAGTAGCATGTGCTTGTCTCAAAGATTAAGTCATGCAATTCTAAGTACACACGGCCGGTACAGTGAAACTGCGAAAGGCCATTAAATCAGTTATGGTTCCTTTGATGGGTTTGACGAGAACATTAACAGTGTTTAGCTACGAAGGAGTATGGATGAGAAAAAAAATGAGAGGAGGAACATTTTTTTTTCATTTTGCATTTCCTGAATAAAGTCGAGATGTCGAGAATAAAGTCAACTCCCCCTGTCATTTTTCATGCCTTGCATTTGTCCATTACCCACTTTTTCAGTTTGCACAAATGCGGCCACCTCTTCCAGGCTTGTGTGGTTTTTCCTTTTGAACAGACGCAGATTTCAGCACAATCTCTTCAGTCCTAATGCTGACAACTACACTGTGTTAGTGAGCAAAAAGAGAAAGAATTTCTTTGCTGCTAAAGCTGATTCTGAAGTACTATTTCATCAGTTCATCTATACAAGACATTTTGTAGAGGCAGTCATACGCGCTGTTTGATTTCGTCTCAAAAGGTCGACTTGTCGAAATGTAAGGTTTATTCTTGACATTTCGACTTTATTCTCAAAGACAAAATTAAAATTAAAATCTTCCTCTTCTGACTCAATTCGACTTTTTTTTCTTGAAGTAAGTTTTTTCTCATCCATGGCCCTGATACTCCTTCATAGTTTAGCAGCTCATGTAATGGGACAATGTTACAACCACCCATATGTGTTATATGACATAAAGCAGCAGCCCCTCCACATACGCTGCAGAAACTGCCAGTATCAGGTTCATTAAGAACAATTCAGAAAAACTTGAGAGGTGCTATATAGTCAAGAATTTGAGTTCATCTCCATGGACTCTACTGGGTTCTTAAATTAATCCCCTCCACAAGGACTCAGTCCACAAGTCCTCATGTCCCACTACATAATATCACTTCATATGAAGTTGCTCTCACAGCTGTGGAAGGGTAGAAATAAACATACAAACTGCAGGATGCACTATTAACAGGAAACAGCTGTCACCATGGATACTGATAGACACCCTGCTCGCTCATCTGTTGTGTTGTTAGATGTTCCTCTGTAAATGTATGTCTCCATAAAGAAAGAGTTCCCTCTGCAGAGCGATCCAGAGTCATGAGTTTGATGTTACTGAACAAGCTGAAGCCAGAGGAGCATTTTCTAAGATTAATGAGGAGATCATTACTGTCGCATTCAGGGAGCAGCACCGACAGTTCAGCAGAACCATCTTCATCAGTGTGAGCAGAGAGGGGTAATGAGGAACAGGCGAATCTAATCGGGGAGGGGCAGGCAAGCAAAAAGGCGGGAAACACAAGTAAAGAAGTAAAACAACCAATAGACACAAAAAAAATAGGTAATTTCAAAATAAAACAGGAAATGAAACAGTCCTGGCAGGGTCATAAGGGGCAGAACCATGAAATAGTTAGCTTAGCTTAGCATGAAGACAGCCTGGTTCTGTTCAGCACCTCTACAGTTGACAGTGCCACAGAGTCAAGACATAAAAATCACCATGTGTGATTTTTTGAGGATTTTTCTTCAGTATATCTTGACAAACAGTTTATCCATCCAGCTGATGCTTTAGTGCAGCGTCTCAACATCATGGAAGCACAGGCTGCAAATACTACAGCTGGAGGAAGTAGAGAGCAGAGCCCCTGTGTCCTTCACAGTAATGGGTCTCAGCCCCTGGTTTGGGTGCGTTGATGACACCTGGGCCAATATCAAAACACAGGAAGTGAAAGCCTTCACAGACTGTGCTGTGCACATGGAGATGACAGAGGCCTCAACACTGAAGTATAGAGAAAGCCCACACACAGACAAATCAATATTCACTCTTTGATTCTCACCACCCACTGCAGCACGAGCTGGGGTTATCAGACTCCACTCCATCAGGCTCAGAGCAAGGGCAGAGGACAGAGGGGACAGAGAAGGAACAAACACTTAAGACGTGTGGTGACCCAAACCACACGTGCCTTCACCTGTTACTCCTGCTTTTATTCATGGCCAGACTGTTGAAGTTGTCCAACAGCGCAAGTATATGGGGACAATAATTGACAACAAACTAAAACTTGACACTGAATTTGACACTGGCAAAAACACTGATGCCGTTTGTGTTAAGGCCCACCAGCGAAAGCTTGTAAGTTTTAGTGTTGACACTTATTTTATGAAAATGTTTTATTCTTGTTTTATTGAGTCCGTTATCACCTTTTGATTTATCCACTGGTTTGAGTCACTTATCCTGAAACACAGGAGCAGGTTGGACAGTATCGTGACATTGTGCAGTAAAATATTAAAGATTACCTCGAACCTTGAAACTGGGTCTTTGTCAAAAACACAAAAAGATACAGAGCAACACTGTCTTTCAATACGTTCCTTTAACAAACATTGAATCCCTGTGCACTTCAAGCCCATCAAGACTGTGAGGAGAAGCTCCACCCTGAGGACCAAACACCCAGACAGAGGCAGAGCAGTGTAGTGTACACAGTTCACTGCAGTGAGGAAAGCACAGACCTGTAACAAAACAACTGCTTCACAAGCACAAGGCACAACACAGGAGATCCAGCTCCTCAGGTCAGGACTCAGCAGTCCACCTACATCTGGAGGACCAGGGACACTCATCTGAATGTCCACTTCCAGAGAGGACCCATGGTTTGAAAGAGTATAAGACCCACCAACACTAAATATAGGAGGTGGTCTACACACTGTTTATCACCCAATTACAATACAGTCACCCATCCACACCAGGATTAAGGGCAACCTAACGACTCACATGATGACCAGGTGGGTTAGCGACTCACCTCAATGACTCTGAACACAAAGACAGACTCTGACTGTGTCTTACATGGAACAAACAGTCAGACTTCAGATAGACTGAGTCTGAATTCACCTGTTGCACAAAGCAGTTTAGTTCTTGACTATTTTAAGATGGACTGTGGTACAATGAATTCTGGGTAAATTAAGATGTCTTTCAAAATAAAAAAAATGGCCGACCGAGGAACTGCATCCAACCTCTCAGCTCTGTTTACCCTCAGCAGAAAATGTTTGTCTTTAGGAAGAATTCAACAGTTATGAGAGTGAATGAAAGAGTGAAACAATGAAAATAAAAATTTAATTTGGTCTAAAAACTCTCTCTCTTCTCTTTACTCTCTCCATAACAATGTCAGCAAACTACATATTATGAGCCATGTTTTCCTGTTTTTTACTGTTGGGTGCTACTGGTCAGCACAGGTGTCATTGATTGTTACCATGGTAACACTGATCTTAGGACACAATGGTATTCACACACATTCGGCACTTCCAGACATTGTCAGAGTGTGACTGCAGTAAGAATGAAATGAAAGTGGATGAAATCAGTTCCTCTGATTAAAACATGGGGTCTGCTTGAAATGCACTGTGTGTTACTATGTTGGAGCCCTTTAACAATAGCAAACTATACATCAGATACAATTTCAATAAGTGCTGAGTTTTCTGAAGAATCTAAGGCCAATATTCACTCCCCCCTTTAGCTCTGCACCAACTCTGCACCAAGTGTAAGATCTGGCTCCACCGTGTTCACCAGCTCCTCCTTGACTGTGTCTGTCTGCTGTTTGGAGCTCAGCAGGTAGAGGACAGTGTCCTCATCAGAGCCGATTTACTGAACAGCTTCTTTCTGGTGCAGAGAAAGAAAGAAAGAAAGAAAGAAAGAAAGAAAAAGTAAGTAAGTAAGTAAGTAAGTAAGTCGTGGGCTGTAAAACCAAAACAAGGAGCTGAAAAAGCCAAAAAGCTTCATAGAGCTGAGGGGAACTGAGCTGGGTGATATTTCTCCTGTGGTTTATCACATATATGAACCAGAATCACCACCTTGTGGTTGTTTCCTCCACCAACCAGCCAAGTTACAGGAAATAAGGTCATAATCTCTCCTTCCCGACTTCCACGGCTGAATAATGGCTAGAAGCAGGCCTGGCTGTAAGCATGGGAACAAGGGGGCAATGCCCCACAAAATGCTCCAACTGCCCCACCAAATCGCCCCACTTCATCCCAAAAGTCAAAAAATAACTGAAAAGTATTTCACTTTGTCCTTGTCAATTTGAGCAATAACAGGCCACATTCCCAGTGTTGTGCCAGTTCAAAGTTCACAGTTCCAAAAATGAACTAGTTCATGTTCATTTGTTCCGTTTTTTTTTTTTTGAATAAAGGCTGTTATTCTTTTTCAATAGTACCTCCTTCTACCATCCATCACCAGCCCCAAATCACTGCCACTCCCAAACTAAATGAATTATTGTACACCACTGAAGAGTCTTCACTTGTTTGTTCATAAAACTGCTTCAAATGCTCAAACAAACTGGCTTCAGCAGTTGTAGATGAGTCTGTACCGTCTGTACCGCTAGCACCAGCCATGCTGGGCCGTGTCTTTGGAGACGTCATGCGGCGTGCCGAAAACTGTCATAAAAATGAGTTCATGTTCATCATTTGTAAAACTGATTCGTTCAGTTCAGCTTTCACTAAAAAGATGAATTTGTTCAATGAACGCATGCACAACACTGCACATTCCAATAATCAAAGTATTTATATATTTAAGTATTCATATCTGATTGGTTGGTCTGGCCATATAAAAACTGGATACAGCAACGTCACTGTTACAGGGTGGCAGTCAACAGAGGCAGGCTCCATGGTGTCGTCTCACGGTACTACTCCTCAGCTCAATCCCAGACCCAGTTGCACAAGCAGTGCACCCCTATATTAAATATATTAAAAATTAAATACATAATGGGTTTATTTTATTAGATTCTATTACATTCTATTTTATATATATTCTACTAGTAATGAGTCTTGAAGTCTGGTAGTTAATGACCAGTCAACATCTCTTAATGTCCCCCAAATCGAAACAGTCCGGAACCGGGCGTGGCCAAAAGTGTTTTTGCAGAACATTATGATGTCACAGTGAAGCTGACCTTTGACCTTTTGGATATAAAATGTCATCACTTCATCATTTTATCCTGTTAGACATTTGTGTTAAATTGTGTCATAATTAGTGTATGAATTTGTGAGTTATGAGGTCCCAAGGAGCTTGACCTTTGACCTTTGAACACCAAATTCTAATCAGTTCATCAGTCCAAGTGAGCGTTTCAAGAAATTCTCTCGAGGTGTTCCTGAGATATCGTGTTCATGGGAATGGGACAGACGGACAAACACCCTGAACACATGAAGCCTCAAGGCTGGTGTGATGGAAATATTATTTTTTGACTGATTTATTACTTTCCAGACAGCCATTGGTTTCACTTCGTCTCAGTAAATTCTGAAGATAAACCTGCATTTGAAAATTGCTGCAAATAAATTATCAATACCAGTGAAAAAGGAATTGCCATGTTTTTTGGGGTTTTTTTTTGTAAAATCTGTGTCATCACCATCTTACAGTCCAACTATGTGTACCTTAAAGGTCCATATGTCCATGTGTAGTTTGATTGTAAAGCAGGTCTAGGTTCTATGTTAATACTGTGAAAGTATCAAAGCCTCAGTCCACAGAGAAAGAGAAAGAAAGAGACAGAGAAAAAAAATCCATGGAGAAAGACAGAGAGGCTCAGAGCCTCCTCTCTTCTGATTGGCTCACTGACCTGTTGTTACTAGAGCTGAGAGAGGAGATGTAAAACTACACTGAGATGGTTTCTGGTTCTTAAAACCACAAATGTATTTCTATATATTATACTATACTATACTCAACACTTCAATTAAAACACAGGAGAAGAGGAAAATATGGAGCTTTAAAAAACTTGCGTAAGATGTTTGCACAGAGACACTCAATAGTTCATAGTAAACTGCCTTCAAGAACTACTGGAAAATCAAACCTAACACAGCAGGCAGACACGAACGGTGTGAAATTGTGAATGAAGATTAAAAAAAAAGGCGCAAAAAGTTTGAGCTATGAGCCATTTAGTTAATGGAATAAAACACAGACTCATCACTGTGGTCCCTTAAAAGCAGCATTAGAGGACTTAATGCCATCGGTCAGAGTGGTAAGAAGACGGTTTAAATCTAAACCTCCAGAACTCACCAACCCCAACAGTGCTGTGTGGTTCTTTACAGCTTCACATTAGTGACTAGAAATGAGCATTAACACACATCCCTCACTGGCTTCCCAGCCAAGACCACATGACCAGCATATGGAATGTTGCTATGACTACCCTCGGCTGAATATACCTTCAACAATAATTAAGAAAGAGCATATAATTGCTGACTGGATTTTGAGCTTCCTCATGTACATGAGACCACAGTTGCATCACAGTGGGAGTCAGTGGATGGATGGAGGGAAATCCTCAGTAAAACAAAAAGAGACTGTCCTTCTTTCTTTAGAGCAGTTAAACCAAGGCACCACAATTAATCTGACACAGAATCCTCAACGTCGACGGGTCCAGTAGGACAGAAGGACATCAATTACATGATTAATGAAATTTATAAAATGTATAAATTTATAAAATAGAGATAATAAATCACAGGATTAGAAATCTAGCAAAACTCTTGAAATAATATTGAAGAGGATCCAGAAAACAAATATAATATACAAAAATAATATTAATAATAAAAAATGCATAAAGGGAGAGGGGGAAATAAAATGGAAGAGTATGGGAGAAGGGGGGGAGAAAGGAATAAGCCATATAGTTCATTATTACATTTATTTCTCTCATCTTTATTTTTATTAATCCATTAATCTTCCTTAATTTACTAATTTAATCAGTTAAAGTATGGAAGCCTATAGGGGACTATATTCAAATGATAATGTAATTCCACAATAGCATTTTCATTTTCCACATATGTATGTTTTATTTGAGTAAAAATCATCAATTAACATTTGAATAATGTCCACTGTTCAGCAGGATGTGACCTTGAAAATGAAATGTCAAACAGCTTTTCCATTTTCATTTTAATATGGTCTGGAAAAGGCCATACAAGTATGTGAGAATGAAAATAATTGGTTTATTTCATTTTCATTTTTACTCAAATAAAACATACATATGTGGAAAATTAAAATGCTGTTGTGGAATTACATTATCATTTGAATATAGTCCCCTATAGGCTTCCATAAAATGCAACTTAGCAAATAAAGAGGATATAAAAAAAAAAAAATCAATGCACGACAATTAATCTGACAACAAATCCTCATCATTTATGATTCCATGACCTCAGAGCTGTGTTGTAACATCAAGATCAGGTGAACCATGAGGGAACAGATAGGGCTTGTTTAGATTCTGCAGATTAGAATACCTGAGGCAAACCTGACGTTACATGTCTGGCATGACGTTTGATTCTGTACAGTTCACCAGCCTCTGCATACCTCTTGTAAACCCGAACACGCACCTCTTTCTACTTTTTTTGTATAATATGTTAGTATTTTATGTAAATTCCGTTGTATGACTAAAGCACTTGGTAGATTAATGGTGTTAGGAAATATACATAAGTTTGAAGTGAAGTCAGTTTTTATGTATAGGTATAGCACCAAATCACAACAGAAGTTATCTCAAATAATATATAATGTATATTAATATAATAGTGTTATATTTTGTTGTTTGTTATATGTAGTTACATCTATTCCATAAAAAACACAACCCTGCCCCAGACCTGATATCATCTGCCAAATGTGTTGGTGGACAGCCCAGACAGGCGCCAACCAGCATGGATGGTCTGGTATTTACTTTAACAACACAAGATATTTTCAGTGTAAATCAACATTGGATTAGTTCACCTGTCTGGCTGTGTACAAGGTGCCATTTTATTATTTATACCCACAATACAAAGTCAGTTTACTAGTGTGGTAATGGGTTGGGATTTGTAGCATTTTCCAACATGTCATGGAATAAAGAGGGATTAAAGAAAAGATAATATCTCCGTACAAAAACTCACCAGGTATCAAACTTTCAGACACCTTCGGCCTGCCGTGCCAAGTGTTACAGAGGGCTGGTTCAACAAATAAAGATCTAACAGGATGTAATGGCATCTGTTGGCAATGTTGACTCACAGTGATGTCAACTGACAGTGTGTTTACACAGCCATCAACTCCAAATTGTACATATCAACCACAAGTACTAATATGACATGTGTAACACTATATACACAACTCAATACAGAATCAAAGCCCTTTAAACTCAGGACTCGGTCAAATGGCGAAAAGAAGTCTCACTGTACAAGTAATGAGAGAACGTGGGCGGGGTACCTGAACATGCACAGTTTTTCTGACATCCACAACAGCGGAATGTCCCTGACTGACTGACTGACTGACTGACTGACTGACTGACTGAGTGATGGTATTTCCATCACTAGTAAGTGGAGTGCTGAGCCACAGTCTACTGAGCCGCTCTCGTTTCCCAGCTGCTCGTAAACTGCAGGGAAGAGGAGGAGCGCCTCCAATACACTGAGCCTCGCCTCCTTTACAGCAAATAAACTACTTTTACTGCATGTATCATTATTACTAAAGGAGGCAGAGGAATAACTAAACATAAGACACACAGAGCAGAGCGAGCAGGAGAGAGGGAGAGAGAGAGAGAAGTCATCTGTAACTGCTAAAGAAACTAGCAGATCTGAATACCATGTAAACAACAGAAACACCAGCAACATGAAATGAGACAATACTCTTACTGCAGCACAGCAATAAGAACCCTGTTAAGAAATAAAGGGCTTCTGTCAAATAAAGAGGGATTTTACTTTGGAAAGATCAGACCTAGTCTTGTATCCCATTAAGATGAATGGATGAAATGTTCAAAATCCCCAGTTTTTTACAGCTTTACATGAATTTTTCAGCCTTGTCTACTCATTCATTCTTTCAGTCATGAATTCCATTCAAACTGTAAAATGTTTGGAAACTTTCCTTCAGTATTGGTTGGTTTTAAATCCTGTTTAGTTTTTACACAGTGACAGTTTTTTAATGTTCACAGTTACAGTGGGTGACATCACACAGAGAAGGTGTTAAACTGTTCTGAATATTTTCAGTTTATCTCGTCCTCACAGCCACAAATTTCACTCTTCACGTATCACTTTTTCCCAGAAAGTAGGTAAATTTGTCCTCTTTCATACAATGTACAGAGAGTTACAGAATTTGAACTATGCCCTTCAAAGTGGCAGGAGTACCATTCAACTGCCCCATTCACTCTAATGTAAAATGAGAGCAGAAAATCAGGAGCAAAACAGGAAGGCTTTTTTAAAATCTCTAGTTTTATATTTAACCATCCGTAATTCATGTTAATTACAGTCTTGTTTCCAAATCTAAACAAGGATACTAGACATATCACATAAACACATAAACATCAGTAACAATACTATAGTGTTGCCTGTAATCATGTCAATGTCATGTCTTATTAAGCTCTAAACTGAAAACACTCCTTTGGTCACAACTGCGATTATTGGATTTCAAGAAACATGAAAGTTTCACAGACACCTTTGCTGTTATCACAGACATTTACAGGTTATGACTGTTTGATCCAGATAAAATCAGCTGTAGACATGTGTAAACTGTATGATACAGCTTTAACAGGCTGCATGGGCTCCCACTGACAGCGATCAGTTTTTGGCAGACAATTACTTTTTGGACCAGCACTGGGGCTAACTAGTTAGCATTTTAACTTCAGTAGAAGAAAAGACCTGAGACAAGAGTTAACATTGGTTGTTTGTTTCCACCTCTGGAGACAGATGGATACAGATGTTGACACCTGTAAACTGGATCAAGTCCTGTATCCACTGTGGAATACTGCTGTCACACAAGAATCTACTATTATACCACAATTATGGTGTTAAAGTTATTTTACTCCTGTTGCATCACTTCCAAACTATGACTACAGCTACTACAGCTAATGTTTCACCATATACAATCCTTCAACAACTGCTGCTAAACCCTCAGGAGCCCAGCACAATATAAAGGTAAGCTTCTAAGACCATGGTTTCACAAGACTGCAGTGTATTATACAGCAGCTTCAAGTTTAAAATGAATGTAAATAATATTTACATTTTTAATGAACTTTTTTTTATAGTGTAATCCCGCTTTATAATCTCAGCAATACTGTAAATAATTGAGGATTAAGTAAAGGACAATGATGATGATGATGATGATGATGATGATGATGATTCTGTTTGATTGCTCTGTAAAGCTACAATAATATTGGTTACATCATTATCAACATGAGCGTGCCAACATCTGATTCCGTGGTAACGTCGTCATGTAAACCTATAAATGCTCTTAATAACTGAGGAAGCCAAACGTGGAACAGGAAGTCATCAAAGGGAAGCCTGTTTTTAATAACACTCTGTTATAACCATTATTTTTCAACGAAGAAAGTTCAGGTTTAGAACATTTCTCTATATGACTGACACCCACCGGTTTTGTGAAGAGCAGTTTCAAAGCTCAGAGTGAGCTGCTCCACCATTGCCATCTTGGCATTGTCTGACTCCACCTAAGACAAAAAATCCAAAAATGGTGGAAGAGGTGGAGTGTGTGGATCTGAGACTTTGGTGCTTGTGGCAAGCATACGCTTACCCACCTGTCACTCAAAGAGGCCAGCAGTTCTCCATAATTTTAAGCCTTAATAAAATGTAAACATAAAAGTTATATGAACAGTTGTCATGAAGGAGGAAATAAACTATAGAGACCAAAACTGTTTTTGACTCCTGAATGTAGGCATACCCGTGGCTAACGTTAGCACGCTAAGAAAACACAACATGTGAATATAAAAACTCTGAAACAGTCAGGAGCTGCTGCCTCCTCACCAGCTCCTTCGTCAAGCAGCGGACCAGTCTGTCCTCTGAATCTAGAGAGCCAAGCTGATATCCCATCATTCACCTCCCGCTAAGACTCTGAACTAGTGTCCATGTGTCCACCAGTAGTCCATTCTGCCCTGCCTGGAAAAGTCTGAGCTACCCCTTTAAGGTTCAGGGTAAACTGTTGTTTCTGGTTGTGGGTTGGATCTACACGTCACACATTAAATGATTTGTCATAAAGATTGTACAAATTTCCCATGAGGCCAGGTTGGAACCAGTGGAGCAAAGTCAAACAAATAAAATGGCCATGATGTTTAAAGCACTCAGAATCCTCAGCATCTTAATGAAGTAATTTGAAGGCTCCCTCCATCAGCGCGTCCATGTGCCTCACATCATCAGCTTCAGTCCACCTGAACCAACCCGAGGGAATGTGAGGACATCTTGCACTGACATAAACTCAAATGTAAACACGTAGCTAAGCAGGAAAATTAAGCTTTGCATCTCTCAGCGGGCGCGCACAAACCACCATCATCATCATCATCATCATCATCATCATCATCATCATCATCATATTCCTGCGTTTCTTGCTAAATTTGGAGAGAAATATGCGCAGGAGCAGCTTACCGGGCTCCTGTGCTCTATCATGGTGGTTTAAGCCCCCGAGCGGCTCCTCTCCATCATCCTGTCGCTCCATCGGGTTTAATAAGCCGCTCTGGGTTCCTACAGAGACCCCAAACCAGATCTACTGCTCTGCCGCTCTCTGCAACAGCATCTATTCCTCCGTGAGCTCCGTGGCTTCACAGCCGACTGCGCTGTTGCATGGAAACGCTGGACGGAGAACTAGCACTTCATCCTCATGGAGAGTTGATGTAGAGCTGTAGGAGAGCTGGTGGAGAGCTGATAGACCGCAGTCAAACTGTCTCCTGTTAGATGTGTCCAAAACAAACTATTTGTCCAGATGAAGCGTGTGTTTCTGTTTATCTCAATGCGAGAACAGAGGAGCTGTCCCAGGTTTAATTCACCACATCATCTGTCAGCCTGACTCTATTCTATGGTAACATACGTCTCCTCCGTGTGTGAAGAGCCGCTCTGTGTAAATGAGATGTTCCACTCACAGACAGCAGAGATAACGCGCAGGGAGCCTCAGTGAAAATCGTGCCAAAACGGTCTACAATGGTGTTGCGTTAAATTTCCACAGGAAAACGGGGAAATGTGGGCTCCCTGCCCACGACTCAGTTATCAGTGTTCACCTCAGCTTTCAGCTGCTCCAACAACGAGTTGTTTTAGTCACGTTTCTTGCAGGTTTGCAATTTTCAAAAATGTCATAGCAGTTCATTTGTTCGTGTGTGAAACATGCTCTACAAACACACTGTTTCTGTTTGTCTATAAAATAACTTTAACCTCTCCTTGGTTTAGATACAGTAGGTTCTGCTTATTTTGGTGAATGGTTTTAATTGATGATAAACTCATCTGTTCTGATCAGTGAGAGTCAGTTTAACCTCAGTTTACTCCCTCATGTAGACGCTAACACACAGATAATTGTTCAGTTTTCCAAAAGAAAAAATGACCAGGAAGTTAGTTAACCACAACTACTACTTTTCTGAAGTCCTCAGAGACTCCTCTGGTGCAAAGGTTATCCATCTGCTTCACAGTAAAAGATTTTTGACCCAAATTTCCTATTCTAAACACAGATGGCTGCCAGAAATGACACATGTCCTTATGAATGTGAACTGATATTTTAGATATCATTACTAGTTCAGCTAATTTGACAGACATTGGTAGTCTATGTTTTTCCAATATTTAATATTTTCATGCAAAATAAGATGTTAATAACAATGTTTTGCTTGTGTCTCACAAAGAGAGCAAGAACATCTCACTTCTGTCTGACTGGATTAGACCTGCTAGGATGTTTAATTGAGTTTCTGGAAACATTCAGAGCAGCAGGAAGTGCATTAAACAGTCAAAGATCGCCTGTATTTACTTCTCTGAGAGTCAGACACTCAACTCTGTGTCTGAATGTGAGGCTCATAAACTGACAGACTTTATATTAACATCAACTCATTTTTCATGCATGTAAAACTAATGAGTGACCGGGGGAACAAACACTTCCAGTTGCTTTAACCGCGAGGTTTGTAAGATATTTTATTTCCTACGGAACATGAATGCAGCATCACTCTCAAGCTCGAGCACAAATGCGCCAGCTGGTGCCGCCTACTCGCGCTCGGGTCTTCTAGTAGGCGCGAGGTGATCGAAGCGCCCAAACGAGTGCTGAAGTGGTCTCGCGCAGAGACCGACAGTGAGAAAGGGGTGCGAGGAGACCTTATAAAAATTATTTGAACGACTTTAAAAACTACTTCATATTAACTGCTTCACATTAAAGGTTCTAAAGATCTACAGCCATGTTCTGCTTCAAGTTCTAATGAGAACATGTTCTTCACTGTTTCCCCTCCACTCCGTCTGCCTGCTGTCTGGACCGAGTGACCTCACAGAGACTGTTGCGGACTACAGACCAGACCTGAGCTCCTCAGGACTCCCTCTGCACCGTTGGCGCTCAGCTCGTAAATTTAATATTTAATCCTATAGATCGAAGATTCACATCATTTCCCACAAAGACCAATAAATGCGTGTGTGCGTCACGGAGCACAGGGAAACCTCACTCAGAAATGCGCCTCAGGCTGAAGGCGTCAATCAGGCTTCACGTGAGCCTGTCTACACTGAGTCCACCTGCTGTGGAGCACTTCTTCACAAGTCATGACTAATCACAAAAATCCTGTGTCAGAATAAAACCAAACACAGCTGCACATAACACATGAATGAAAACACAGTAAACAAGTGCAGGTGTGGGATTGACGCAGGTCTACAGGTGAAGAAGAAGAGGTGAATATTTACCTTTTTTCCTCCAGAGTTAAAGAGACGCCGCCTGTGTAGAAGGAGAGAAGGAAAAAGCAGGTATTTGCCAGGTAACACTTCCCCCTCACCTGTGTGCAGACAGGGCGGAGGAGGAAGTGCTTCTGGCCTCTTCAGGTAAAGTCTCTCCTCCCACACAGCAGCTCTGGGACAACATGAAGTCGCTGGAGGAGGTGGGGGTGGGGGGTTGTTATGCAACGTGACAATGTAAAGACGTGGGTCTTGTGATTGGCCAGGAGCCCAGAGAGAACACACTCTAAAATAAACCTGCAGTATACATCCTGTCACATCCGGACCTTTATTTTGGAGGCTGATCTGAGAGCTGCAATTTGTTTCTTACCTTTAATATGACTGAACTGAGGCAGTGTGATTACAGACACAGGGACAGGGAGTCTGCTGAGACGTTCCCATACAGACATGTGTGGACTTGCAGTCGACTGCCTGGTAGTTTTCCTGTTCCGAAACATGACCCCACCCCTGAGCTCCCTCGGAGAGGTCTGTAACACTGACAAAGCTGAAGTTCACATGTGGGAGATCACAATTAAACAACAACAACAACCTCTGAGTGTGTTTTCCTACCAAATGTTTCGTCCATATTTACATATTCAAAGTGTGTCTGCCTGCTGCCGCCTGAGGACAACACGTGTGTCCTCAACCTGTCCCCTAAAGGAAGCAATGACAGACTGTGGTCTGCTCAGATCTTGACTGAGCTTCCTTGAGACTGTGATCTGGATCCTTCAGGCATCATCTTTAGAGGAATGACAACACTAATGCTGAACCTGCATTCTTACTGGAGAATACTTATGACAGTGTTGATAATTGTGTTAATTATCATAGTAGCAGCAGACATACAGACAAATGTTGAGTGCTGTTGTTATTAGTGGTAGATTAACAGCACAGCATGGCAGTAGTATGGTGGCCGACAAGGGCAAACGTGCTTCTACGGCCCAAAACACTTCCATTTGGAGAAATGAGCTGCAAATACAGGAATTATGCAACAAAAAAACATGAACCCCCAAAACAAATGCAACGGAAAAAACTCTGTAGATCCAAACAGCACAACGGAAAAGCTCCAGTCATCTAGAGGGAGCTCTAAGTGGAACACCCATAGACTGTATATAAGCATGCAAAAGCTTGTTACATTATCTGTTGTTCTTTTATATGATTTATGAAAAAAGAACACCTTTTAATCACCTTTTTACGTTGCCTCTTTCTTCTCTCATACTCTCGTTTTGTTTTGGCTTCCTGTAGCATGCTTTTTCATTTGTAGCATGTTTCCATTCCTGTATTAGTTTTGTATTTTCGAATGTCTTTTTGAATCTGCATTGTTTCTGAATTTGCAGCTCATTTCTCCTTGATAGAAGTGTCTTGGGTCGGTGTTGCGCATTTTGCCCCTGTTGGCCACCGTACTGTAGCTGTATGTTACACCCGCAGCAGCTCACACTGCAAGGAATTACAAGTCAAGTTTTTATAACAGAAGTTCCCATTTTATATTGACTCACAACTGTACTAACAGCTTCAGCTTCACTACACACCAGTACATACTGTACACACTGTACACACCAGTGACCACTGTACATACTGTACATACTGTACACACCACTACACATTAGTACACACTGCACATACTGTACACACCAGTACACACTATTTATACTGAGTCTTGCACACTGAAGTTTACACGTGATTATTTTCACTGCAAACAATTAACACCCACATCACACCTTAACCCTGCTCTGACTGCCTGATGGGATAATGGGATACAGCCGAACCTGTCAAGTTACTGAGTGGTGGGGGAACCAGCAGATTAGCACCAGAGAGGATTGAAAAGTAGAAAAGTAGTCCTGGGCAGCACCTATATCCCAGTACCAGCTCACCTGCAGGGCGGACCAGAGCGATAGAGAAACACAAGCAAACATCAAAACGACAGGAGCAGTGAAACACATGAAAACAACAATAACCACAACACACCTTAATCCTGACACCTGAAATGTCACACACACATGTTGAAATCTGACAACATGAACCATCACACACAGAAAACAGCCTCAGACCGACCAGTTGCTGCTTATGTTTCTGTCTCTGTCTCTCCTGTTCTCTTGTCTCCACAGCCTGTAATGAGGTGTGCACTGGCGTGAACCAACGTCACTACCTCCTGCAGCTCAGGTAGCCCTACATCTCTTTACCTCCCACAGGTAGCTGCACATGTAGTCAGGGTAGCAGTAGCTGCAATCATGTAATCCTTGTAGTAGCAGCAACAGAGGTACTAGTATCAGTAGTATTCAATTCAATTTGACTCTGATATAAAACAATGTCACATCCCTCCATCATGTATTATGTGGGAAATATCTCATATTCTGTGTTGTTTTTTTTAATAAAACAAGAGGCAACATGTCTTCAAACTGGCATTTAAAGGGTTAAAATCCTGTATGCAAAAAAAAGCAGAAAAAAATATTGATATATGATGATTTTATAGCATTTTCTTTGTGTGTCCTTTCTTGGACGCGAGGAACCCCAGAGGGTACAAAATGTGTTACCAGTGTATAATAGACCTGTAACAGTAACTGACATTAGATTTTAAAAATATGTCAAAAAAGACACTTTCTTGCAGAAATCCATACCTTCAGCTGTAACACAGCCAAAATGATCAGCAAATCAAAAAAGAAAAGTGAAGAAAATGTCCAAAAAAGGACAGAGGGACCCCTGAGGGTTAATAAATCCCATGAACCGCTATTTAAATTACCACTATTATGTTATTTTTCGGTGCTAAATTTAACATTACTGGGGAGGAGAGCAACGCGACTAGAAGTGACAGCGAGAGAGGGCTAGTAGCTTCTCCTCTCCTCTGTCTCAGCGGAGACCGTCAAAACTTCATTCACTCATTTAACAAAACAAAAAGAAAAGCAACAAAGGAAGCAGTAAATGGACTTACATATTTAAGACCTAACTAAATGTAATTTAAGACCTAACATGCGGCTAATGTAAAGCTAGCGGAGCTTGGAGAGTTGGTTATCTGGTTGCTAGGCACGCACACACACACAGGTCAGGAGCTGCCGTTGCCATGGCAATGTGAAAATCTGCCCAGAATTTGGCTTCTACATGGCTCCAAACAACATTGCAAATTATGAGAAAACCGTTCTTTTCAAAAAACGAAAACACCGTGACAGACACTGAAGCCAAGACTTTCTTACAGTCTCTATTTTATTCAGTATTCCTTAAAATGAGTGAGTAAGCTCAGTGCGAAGACAGAGTGAGTTCTTTTGAAAAAAAAAGACGATTACATTAGGTGTCAATGAGAGGAGACAGGTATTGCTGCCGGACTTGGCACCCCGTTTAAATTTTGTGCAGACCCGCCTGTCAACAGTTACATTTTATGAATCCAAACAACTATGTCTACATTTTCAGAAAGAATTATTTGTCTCCTTTTTACGGTTTGGCCGTGAGCTCGAGTTAAAAATAAAAATAAAGGTTATTTTTTACTGCTTCACGCACTCTAGCCAACTGACGCTGTCACTCTAACTTTGAAGAAAAAGTGATTTCCACTCCTCCTTTGAGTGCTCATAGTTTGAAAAGTTTACATGTTATGTAAAAACAGTTGCTGTGTTTTGGAGAGAACAGAAGTTTTCCTCCGTTTTATAGTTTGAATCACATTTCTACGTGCAGGTATGAGAGAGCTGAGTGACTCAGAAAAAAGGTGAAATTTTGTAGAAAAAAGGTGAAATTTTGTGGGTTTTTAAAGAAAATTCCAATGCATTCCTAATGCATTATTTATTCCCAGTATTTTGGGAATAACTGGGAAAAATTGGAATTTTAACACCAAAAGTCATAGCACCTCTTTCGGGATCAAGACGCACATTTTGATGTATATATTACCGGGGTTTTCTCAAAGCTGCGGGACGAGTTACGCGCCAAAATTTGGCGGAAGAATAATAATAAGTCTGAGGAATATTAATAGCTAGGGCTCTGCCCTGAGGCACTCCTAACTGAGCACCCGTGGCACTAACAAGAGAGTATGAGAAATTTAAGTAAAGTGAAATTCATTGTGAACAGAAGGAATAGACTTTGGCTGTAAGACCCTGGCAGGAAGTGGATTACCATGGAATGTGATCCATAGATTTAAGGTCTTTCCTATTAGAGGAAACTTCCCCCAGAGCCAAAACACTGGTGGTGGTGGTGGTGATGAGGAGTGGTCTTCATGAGAGGGAATCTTCTGATTGGATGGTTTGATAGGAGATGGTAAGGCTCAGTGGTTGAGGTGGTGAAGGGTGGAGGTAGGTTCTGAATGACATCAGTGAGAGAGAACACTTTTAAAGTTTGACAGCTTACAGGTGATTGGCTAAAGGCCAGTGTGTCAGGTTGTGATTGGATGAAAACAAGAATGAACGGGTGTAGCTTAGAGAGAGCGTGAAACTGTGCTTGTGACTTAGAAGGCATGCGCATGGAGATAGTCTTCCTGATTGAATTTTAGCTTAGCTTCATTAGCAGCAGTATTAGAAGTGTGTGCAGTTGTGTGTCTCAGGAGGTCGAGCAGGTTGTCCACTGATAGTTCAGTCTGCTGCTCCTCCTGTTCACATATCNAGGTCTTTCCTATTAGAGGAAACTTCCCCCAGAGCCAAAACACTGGTGGTGGTGGTGATGAGGAGTGGTCTTCATGAGAGGGAATCTTCTGATTGGATGGTTTGATGGTTTGGGTGAATGAGATGCTTTGTCCCTTGGTGGTAATGGTAGAAAAACACTAAATAATCAGTGTTGGGAAGGTTCCTTTTGAAACTAATAATATTAATGTAACTATTTTAATTACTTCATCAAAGTAATGTTACAGCAGTTTCAGGAAATAAACTGAAAGTCACTGAGAGGCTGAGGTCGGGCCTGGTTTGCTTTGTCTGACATGACACCAAAAAGATTCACTGCCAGTCCAAATTATGTGAAAGAAAAAACTTATATTAACCACAGTGATCAAATGAGAGTGGCGGTCAAAAAAAATATGGCAGCCCACTCACCTCCTCTCCACCTCCAGCACACAGGTGCTTTCACCTCCATGTGACCCAACTCTCCATAATCACCATGATTGCACAAAAATGAATGACATTAATAACTGATATCATAAACACTACTGAATAACAATACTAAAATATAAAGCACAAAATCTATTGCTCTCTGAAAATCATTCATGGCTCCTACATATGTAACCTGTTGCATTAATTATTTGTTAATGACTCTTCATTTAGTCGGTTGGTGGTCTGTATAAATGTAAATCTCCTAGTTCATATTTAATGAAAACACAAAGCTGAATGAAGTGAGTGATGTTATTAGACCTCTCACGTGTCACCTGTCTGACCTGCATCATCCACAGATCTGCCAACATGAGGTGTTCCTGCTAAAAGATGCAAAGCAACAGAATCATTGTTATCAAGTATATAATCAGATGTGACCCCTATGTAATCAGCAATAGTTTAATTATAAATCATCATTTAATCACAATGTTTTCTCAGAAACTGTAACAGATTATAATTACATTTCATTTGTAATTTAATCCTGTCATATGTACCTAGTTACTCCCCAACTGTACATAAGTACAGTTAACTTACCATTTCAGCAGCAGAGGTAATACACCAGTGTACAGACAGAGGAACAGTATTTCACACTTTGAGTTTTCCCAAGCCATCACATGGATGAAAGATTACAGGTGTTTAGTGAGGTGACCTGTGTGAAAGAGACCTTCACTGCAGTGCAGATAGCAAACCTGTGAGGAATTTTACATGAACCATTAAGTCAGTATGTCGTGTCTGCAGAGGAGTGAGGGTTTCGCTGTGTCTGTTTTTATAGTAGGTATGTCACTCTGCTCACCTGCCTACATTCAGGGCAGACACATGCATTCATCCATACAGTGTTGGTCAATCCATAACTCCTCACAAAGAGAATGCACTTCAGAAAGTGACCAAACCTGACTGACTGTATTCAACTCCACAGTCTGCTGTAAGACCACAGTTTCAGTTGTTTGTTCTGATGCTTTTTTCACACAAAGAGGCAAATCAGAACCAGGGAGTGCTGTTTGCAAAGTATTTCCCAGATAGGTGTGAGTGTGGACACTGGTGGGAGCCTGCAGGTTGAAATTCAAGCCCTCCTGGTGCTGCAGGTAAGGGAGTGAGTGGGGCAGGGTCAGAGAGGAGGGAATTGTGCATCTGCATGAGCTTAGTCTGCCTATTGTGTTTCTCACTAACACCGAGACTTTCATAGCCCTGGGTGTTGGTTTACACGCCACACCCAAACGCTGCAGAAGACTCACAGGATCAGCACAGAGATCATGTGTTGTGGCTCCAGCGTTCTTTCCCCTGTGAGGCTCAACATTTTAAAAGACAGATTATATTTGGTTAATGCACCTTATTTCATTCAACAATTCACACAATTAAAAGAAAACCAGTTGAATAATAAAACAATTAATTTTCAACAGGAGCAAAGTTACAAGAAAAGTTGCAGAAAAAGTTGAAGTTGAGTCTGAAAAGGTTATGAATCTACATCTGTGTTCAGGCCTTTTACTGTTACAGTCAATAACAATCACAGCTCTGTAGTTCCTCCCTCACATGAAGACTCTCAGGGTTTCATCAAACCCACACACACATATTTTCCAGGGAAGTCTTTGGTCCTGTTGTCATTGTACACGCATGAAGTATATTCCACCCTGTGAGTCAGAGCTGAACACCTTCACTAATGCTAAAGCTGAAGCTGGGCCAAGCGTCATTGCATTTAAAGCAGGTGTGGTTGAAGGAAGTGGGAATGGCTCAGTGATGACAGCAACAGGCTGTTGGAAGCATCACAACAAAAGGGACAATTTGTTTGTCTTGGTGTTGAATAGCAGGCACTTTGTAAGGCAGCTCAGTCAGATGGAAGATGGGATTATGTTAAATAAACTTGCTCATTGTCCTAATCATTAATATGTCCTCACTGTGATTTTTCAAAATATATTTAAAACGTTAGTAAAGGAAGTGTCCTGTGCTCCACCTGCCCAGGTGCTCTCTGCACCTGACTCCCCTATCCCTGTTACTCCTGTTACATCCACACAACAGGTCACTGAACCTTTGTCTTTATTCTACATTTTTGTTTTGTCTGATATGGAGAAAATATTGTACGTGAAGGAGGAACTCCTGGCTTTAAAGTGTACCAGATGGAGTTAAACATCCCATACCGGCTGAGCTGAAGAAGCTATACCATGGATGCAGAGCCAGGGCTAAGCTAAAGGCTAGGAGATGGAGATATAAGCTTTTCCTAACATCCAGTCAAGTCAATTTTTATTTGTATAGCACCAATTCAAAATAGTTATCTCAAGGCACTTTCCAAAAAGAGTAGGTCTAGACCTTCTCTTTATAATATTATTTACAGAGACCCAACAATTCCCACCAAGAGCAGCACTAGGCGACAGTGACAAGGAAAGACTTCCTTTAAAGAGGCAGAAACCTGGAGCAGAGCCGGATTCAGGGTGGGCGGCCATCTGCCTCGACCGATTGGGTTGGAGAGAGAGAGAGAGAGAGAGAGAGAGAGAGAGAGAGAGAGCGAGCAAGAGAGAGCACATAGGAAAAGAACAAGAACGTACACTGATAGCAATATTAATAATAGTGACAGTAGTGGCAGTAATAGCAATAGTAATGTAATGGCAACTGTAGTGCTGTCATGATCTGTGTCTGGTTGTGTTTAGTTTTCTGTCTTGTGTCTATGTTGTCTCGTCACTTCCTGTTTTATTTTAACATTTGACTCTCCTTTCGTTTCAGGTAACTTCAGGTAACTTCAGGTAACCTGCCCTTCCTCCTGGTGTCTCTCGTTGGTCTGATTGTCTTCCCCGTCCTGATTGTTTCCACCTGTTCCCCATTACCTTGTGTATATCTGTCTGCGTTTCCCTTTGTTCTGTGCCAGTTCGTCTTGTTCTGTATCCATGAACCTCCCGGCCCCACGCTCCATGTCATTGTTGATTCAGGTCTTGTTCCTTGTTACTTTGTTTAGTTTTTCCTCATAAGAGTGATTTTTGGTTCTCTGGCGTTTGCCGTTTGTTCCTCTCAGAGTGATTTTCTTTTGTCTCCTCTAGTTTGTTACTTTGATACTTTGTGCTTAGTCACGTTATTGTTTGTTACTTTGTTGTTTCCTCATAAGAGTGATTTTCTTTTGTACTTTGTTAATAAATATCATTTTGTTGAACTTTTTGAGTCGTGCATTTGGGTCCTGTCCAAGTTCAAGTCTGACAAGTGCTCCTGCTGATAAAAGTAGTGTTGACAGCTGATAACATTAAGAATTATTATCAATTATAGTAATGTTTAGCAGGTTTAGCAGTAGGTGTTAGACAGGATCATGTGGCAGTAGGTGGTTTGCAGTTGCAGATCCAGAGTCACACAGCCTGGACGCTTCATGTGCCTGAGGGAAAAAACAAATGGTTAGAATGATGCAGTGATTTTCAGAAAGATCCTCATGGGAAATGTCAACTCCCTGGCTAACAAGTGTGATGAACTGGAGGCACCTGTGCAGAACCAGCGTGCATATCGTGAGTGTAGTCTCATGTGTTTCACAGAGACTTGGTTACCCAACAACACTCCTGACAGTTGTGTGGATTTACCCGGCTGGTAGATGGTTCAACCCCAGTCACATCACAGTGAAGGAGAAGATCTGCTGTCGGGATATTGAACTGTTGGCAGTTGGTCTTAGACCGTGCTATGTACCGAAGGAGTTCTAACACATCGCCGCCATTGTTGTTTACATTCAACCATGAGCGCAATATCGGGGGATTTTAACCATGTCACTCTCACCTCTCACCTGACTGGCTTCACTCAGTATGTTGACTGTCCCACAAGGGAAAATAAGACACTTGATCTGTTGTATGCAAATGTCAAGGAGGCCTACACTGCTTCAGCTCTACCACCACTTGGCAGATCAGATCATAATCTGGTTTTTCTTGAGTCTTCCTACAAACCCTGTGTACTGGGGCAGGCTGCAACCACCCGCTCATTCAGGATATGGACCCCGGAGGCCAGTGAGTGTCTAAAAGACTGTTTTGAGTGCACAGATTGGAATGTCCTGTTGGAGTCACAGGAAAATGATAAAAGCAAGGACCCTGACCTTGATAGAATTGGTCTAACGTACCACAGACTACATTAACTTCTGTATGGACACTGTAATACCAGCGAGGACTGGACACTGTTTTCCAAACAACAAACCCTGGATCACCAGTAACATCAAGACCCTCCTCAACCAGAAAAGGGAGGCCTTCAGGGATGGAGACAGGGAGAAGCTCAGGTGTGTGGCTATAATCACTGGCTATAAAGACAAGAACAGCCAGGCAACATCAGGTGATGTGGACAAGGCCAATGAGTTCAACCTGTTCTCCAACAGGTGTGACACAGCCTCACCTGTTCTCTCTCCCACTGCTTCAGCTGCAGCTTCTCCTACAGCATCTCCTCCACAACCTGACACTGCAGCTGCAACTCCCTCCACACTGGGGTCAAGTCTCCTGTCCTTTACAGTGGAGGAGGTGAGGGCGGAGGTCAAGAGGCTACGCCCTGGAAAGGCAACAGGCCGGATGGTGTGTGTCCGAGGCTGTTAAAGGACTGTGCAGCCCAGCTGGCTGAGCCTCTCCAGAGGATCCTTAGCTTAAGCCTTCAAACAGGGAGGGTCCCAGTCCTGTGGAAAATATCATGTCTTGTTCTAGTCCCTAAAGTAGGAAGACCGGCTGAGATAAATGACTACAGACTGGTGGCTCTCACATCACACATCATGAAGACCCTGGTGTGAGGGAATTTTCTGTTGTCCACCTAATGAATGACTGACTCAGGATAAAAGGTCAGTGTGAGGTTGAAAATTCAAACAGCAGAACAAAATTCACTATATATTGGACTAAATAGTGGGTGAGTGGATGCCGTAGTGTGTGCTGTGATACTGGTGATGGTAGAAGTTATAGTAGTAGCAGCACTAAATTTTATTGCATTATAGGCTCTGATGCTCACAACCACTGACTGTACATGGGGGAAAGATAGTATGAATTCAGACCATTGATGCCAAAAATTAAAGTGCTACACACAACAATTATCTACACTTGTTGATTTGCAGCCATCTAAGTGAATTTAAATGAGTGTGAAGCAGATGTTCATGGTGTGTTTGGAGACGCGCTCCACAAACAGATGAATAAACATGACCCTTGTCAGAGGCTCTGTGAGGTTCAAGGGAGACATTTGCTCCAGGAAATGTTTCAGTGTCTCCACTGAATGAATACCACTGCAAAACAGCACTGACATTCAGACACTATATGTTTGGGGACCCACAGTGAAGATATGATCATTTAATATTAAGTAATACAATGAAAATGTAATGATCAATGATATAATTAGTCCACAGTTTAAAGACAATAAGTTAAAGGGGACTTATTATGCTTTTCTGGGTTTTTCCTTACTTATAGTCCGTTATATAGGTTAATGGTCTCCAGAGTCACAAGGATCAAAGTTTACATCAAAGGGAGAAACTCTGTCAGGGAAAAACCCAATTTTCTCCTTTGTATGAAACGCCTTGTTGGGGGTCCAGACATTACTTCCTGGTCCTATATACTCAATACTACTACACAAGGCACAGCACATAACTACTTATAAAGAAGAGTTTTCTCTAATTGTAGACCTGATCATGTTAGTAAGAAGCAGCATGGCATTTTTCAATAACTATGCCCACTAACATTAAATTCATTCAGATTTACCGGCATCGTAAACCAGCAGGAGGTGAAGCGGTGGAGACTCGCTAACTGTCGACTATCTGTCTGTTCCTCCATTATTCATATTCCTTTAGTCTGGAAGTGTCCACACATAAAAAATCAAAAGGGTTTCTTATGAAAATATTCCAAGTTATGAGTATTGTCATCTGAAGTTTGTTTACAAAAGAAGTGCGGAACGTGTCGTTGCCATGGTAGTTGCCGGCAAGCTGACCAATCAGAGCACACTGTGCTCCAGCTCCAGAGGGAGGAGGGGGGCCTTAAAGAGCCCTGGGCTCTACCAGATCATTTCAGACAGAGGGTGAAGAGAGTACAGTATAAAATGTACAGCAGAAGAAAACTAATGTCTTTTCACAACATTAAAGCATGTAAATCTTTTTTAGTCAACACCAAGAATGAAATGAATAACACTTAAAATGGCCATAATAGGTGCTCTTTAACAAAAAGAAAATGATTGTTTCTAATCAATATATGTGAAAGTCAATGATCTGAGGGTCTTTAAAAGAGCAGCTACCAGAGAACACACTCACACAGAGACAGAGGGGTGAGAATGGGAGAGAGAGGGCACCCCTCTGATGATCTATAACTACCACTTCCTGTTGTGACTCCAAAGAGAAAACTTTCTTAAGGCTGCAAAACTGAAACTGCTCTGATATCAAACAGTCAGTGACTCGGAAAAATCTGTGTGTATTCTTGTGCATTCATGCCCAAAACTGGCTTTTCCAGTGATGTTGCAATGTTCTGGGAGATTTACAAGTTCTGCAGGCGTAGAGGTGTGGTGTAAGAAAAAATCATCCTAGATCCCACTGATCATTAGTGCCACGGGTGCTCAGCTCCGAGGCACTCCTCTACAGCTAGAATAGCTGAGAGGAGTGCTTAGGGGCTTTGGGCTTATTATTATTCTTCCGCCAAATTTTGGCGCGTAACTCGTCCCGCAGCTTTGAGAAAACCCTGGTAATATATACATCAAAACATGCGTCTTGATCCTGAAAGAGGTGCTATGACTTTTGGTGTTAAAATTCCAATTTTTCCCAAAGTTATTCCCAAAATACTGGGAATAAATAATGCATTAGGAATGCATTGGAATTTTCTTTAAAAACCCACAAAATTTCACCTTTTTTCTACAAAATTTCACCTTTTTTTGGAGTCACCCAGCTCTCTCATACCTGCACGTAGAAATGTGATTCAAACTATAAAACGGAGGAAAACTTCTGCTCTCTCCAAAACACAACAACTGTTTTTACATAACATGTAAACTTTTCAAACTATGAGCACTCAAAGGAGGAGTGCAAATCACTTTTTCTTCAAAGTTAGAGTGACAGCGTCAGTTGGCTAGAGTGCGTGAAGCAGTAAAAAATAACCTTTATTTTTATTTTTAACTCGAGCTCACGGCCAAACCGTAAAAAGGAGACAAATAATTCTTTCTGAAAATGTAGACATAGTTGTTTGGATACATAAAATGTAACTTTGACAGGCAGGGTCTGCACAAAATTTAAACAGGGGTGCCGAGTCCGGCAGCAATACCTGTCTCACTCTCATTGACACCTCATGTAATCGTCTTTTTTTCAAAAGAATCTCACTCTGTCTTCGCACTGAGCTTACTCACTCATTTTAAGGAATATCTGAATAAAATAGAGACTGTAAGAAACTTCTGGCTTCAGTGTCTGTCACGGTGTTTTCGGTTTTTGAAAAGAAGTAACGGTTTTCTCATAATTTGCAATTGTTTTAAGCCATGTAGAAGCCAAATTCTGGGCAGATTTTCACATTGCCATGGCAACGGCAGCTCCTGACCTGTGTGCGTGTGTGCGTGCCTAGCAACCAGATAACCAACTCTCCAAGCTCCGCTAGCTTTACATTAGCCGCATGTTAGGTCTTAAATTACATTTAGTTAGGTCTTAAATATGTAAGTCCATTTACTGCTTCCTTTGTTGCTTTTCTTTTTGTTTTGTTAAATGAGTGAATGAAGTTGTGACGGTCTCCGCTGAGACAGAGGAGAGGAGAAGCTACTAGCCCTCTCTCGCTGTCACTTCTAGTCGCGTTGCTCTCCTCCCCAGTAATGTTAAATTTAGCACCGAAAAAAACATAATAGTGGTAATTTAAATAGCGGTTCATGGGATTTATTAACCCTCAGGGGTCCCTCTGTCCTTTTTTGGACATTTTCTTCACTTTTCTTTTTTGATTTGCTGATCATTTTGGCTGTGTTACAGCTGAAGGTATGGATTTCTGCAAGAAAGTGTCTTTTTTGACATATTTTTAAAATCTAATGTCAGTTACTGTTACAGGTCTATTATACACTGGTAACACATTTCTGCTTTTTTTTGCATACATCTCTTAAACCACTTCAGTTCTGCTCAAACCTACCAAATGTTTATTAGTTTTCAGGATTTTAACCCTTTAATTGCCAGTTTGAAGACATGTTGCCTCTTGTTTTATAAAAAAAAACAACACAGAATATGAGATATTTCCCACATAATACATGATGGAGGGATGTGACATTGTTTTATATCAGAGTCTTTTATATCAAGACATTTCTCAAAACCAGAATATGATCAGGGTGACTTTTGAACACTGGAAATAAATCATGTACTCATCCCGGCAGTAGCCCCTGTGGCACTCAAAATTTCCCTGGAATTTTCTCGTTTATCATTGTTGTTTTCTTATTGTCATTTGGCTGAACTATCTGTCTTCTACCACATCTTCTCCCACATCTCCCACACCACCTTGTGGTGCTTCTCTGACCCTTAGGGAAGATCAGTGGCAGGTAAACTGACAGAAACCTTACCAGCCAGGAGGGACAGCAGCACAACTAACGTAAATGGACAATGCACTTACAGTATCTAGCACTTTTCTTGTCTTACTAGTCTAGTCTTACTGACCACTCAAAGCACATTCACCCATTCACTCACACACTCATACCAAATATCATTCACACTCAGGGGCAATGTGGGGTCCAGCATCTTGCCCAAGGACACTTCGACATGCCTCCTGGAGGAGCCGGGGATCGAACCACCAGCCCTCTAATTAGTGGATGACCCGCTCTACCTCCTGAACCACGCTACTCTACTCTGATAACTTATGAAGCAGATGTTCAGCAGGTTTTTACCAGCAGCTGAATTATCCACAGAGGTGTCCTCCTCTCCATAACAAACACACCAGGGGATTAAAACCAGTAGAAACACCCAGAAAGCAGTTTACCTTTAAAAAGCAGAGATTCAGCGACGCTCTTCAGTGACACAGGACAGGACGTCTCCAGCAGCTGGGAGCTGAGCTGTCTAACATTTCCTCAGCTTGTTTCTCTGATAACTTCAGATCCAGACATCCAATGACTAAAATCCTTTATCTCCATATGCAGCTGGTGAACATAGTGGAGCATTTAGCAGTGGACACTGGACTGAGGTTCATCAGGTGACACAGACACCACAACACATGAATCATCTAGTTCCCTGTATCAACTATATACAAGTCCTGCAAAAGTCATGAGCTTTACAAGCGTATCAGTTGTTTTGTATGTAAAATCTTAATTTGTAAAATAATGAAATGCATTTTAATATTTTTATAGTGTGTTGCCTATAGCATGAACCAAATCTAGTATCTATAGCTGTCGGATAAATACAGTGAAGTCCAGTATTTTCCTCTGAATATCTGAATTGTAGCAGAGTAGAAGTGTACAGTGACATGAAATAGAAATACCGACGTCAAGGTATCTCAGAATTACACTGAAGTACTGTGCTCAACTGGAGTAAAGCCAACAAAACATATTTCCATAAAGAAGAAGATAAGGAGAAAACACCACATGTGTAGCTACTGTACGTTCTGTCCCAGCCGTTTAAAACACATAAAAACATGGCTCCATTCTTCCTTGTTTCTGACACTGTCGCCACAGTGACTCTGCAAAAAGTGTGTGACTCACAGTAGTTGTTACTGGAGCTGTACAGTTTCCCCGATGACATGTGCATTGTGTAGAATTTAATCCTGAAAGAGGAAAGAAGCTCCTCTGCATTTTATTTCCTGTAACCTGATTTAATGATACTATTACATACAAGTCACAGAAACGTGTATGTCAGTGTAAATGACCTCTGTAAGTAAAAATTATGTATGTTATATCACATTCATTTGCTCTTGTGTAGTTCATTTGTGTCCTTATCTTGCATCAGTGCTCATTTCTTGCTGCAGCTGAACTGCGACTGCCCAGTGACAGATGACTGGTTACACTAATATTAGTATTGGTTGCCATATTTAGCATCAGTGTGAACAGGACCTAGGTCAAGCAGCCCTCCTCACACCAGTGTCCCCAGCAAAAATAACTCCATTAACTGTTTCCCATGCACCATCCTCTCCACTTCCTGTTATCCCCTCACTCCTCCAAACACACACTTTAGCTATCTCTCTGTCTCTCTCACACACACATACACACACAGACTTCCTGTCATGACAAGGCTGAAATTAAAACATGCTGTTAGTTTGGACCCCTCCGCAGCCGACAGTGAGATTAGGGGCATTTTCTCACAGTCTTTCACAGATAGACAGTGGTAGTCAGGAGTGATGGGACACAACTCGGCAACTTTGTGTGTGTGTGTGTGTGTGTGTGTGTGTGTGTGTGTTTTTGCATACAGTGCAACAATACAAATGACTGGGATCGAGAAATATTTATTTGAAAGTAAACTCCTGTTGGTAGCCAGGTTATAATCCTTTCTTTTGTTTTGTTTTTTTGTCTAATGCCCTGAGGGCAAAGTTACTGTGAACAAATTCAACAGACTTTTAATCACGTGTGTATGTGTGTGTGTGTGTGTGTGTGTGTGTGTGTGTGTGTGTGTGTGTATGTGTGCATGCGTGCATGCGTGCGTGTGAAATGTGTAATCAGTCATCAAACACATCTCTTTTGCCACGTTTACTGCTGGTGTACACACGACTCCTACTACCCACTGAGAACACCAGCTCTGTGGTTGCTGCTGTTACTAATTTATTGTTATTAACTACATCATTGATTTTGTCTTTGAGTGTGATAAACAGATTTCATCAGTCCAGTCTGTGTAATGGCTTATAAAATAAATGGTAAGCTTCAAACAGCATCTTCAACTACAGTTAGACTGAGAATTAATGATAATTGTATCATTTGTGTCATTTTCTCCAGGGTGAAAGGGAACCCAGTGCAGCACAGACTCATGCTTCAGTGAACTGAAGTGTTACAGTCCTTACAGTACTTGTTTAACTGAAACTGTCAGATAAATGTGGTGGAGCAGAAAGAATATTTCCCTCTGAAATGTAGGAGTGGAAAGTACAAGTACCTCAAAATTAGCGTAAATGTACGTGTTTACTTTCCACCACTGTTAATACAATTACTGAGCCTTCAGTACACATGGAGTTTAATATTGTTCAATGAGCCAACAGGTAAAATTGTCATGGTTTGTGTAGCGTTAACGCCATATTTTAGGATTTACTCTCGTTGAAATGGGGCACCAGTCCTCTGGGAGGACAACAATGAATTACTTCATTGATAAATTTATCAATCTCATGTCAGAAGCCATGACTTCTCGATTCAATGGATCTCCAGTCTCTACGTCAAAAGAATAACACAGGACAACAAATGGGTGTAAATAAAGGAGTTTATTAACTAAACTACTATCTACAGAGTAAATGCAAGGTGTAATAATCATAAAGATGAAAATAATAATGAAATGAGCAGTGTGATGAGTTGGCAATGGTGGGAGAGAATATGTTATGGCTATACACTATGGCTATACAGCTAATGATACTACATCTACGAATTAGGTTTGATGATTAAATATTACTATATTTCGACATCAACCCAGTCATGAGCAGAGTGTTAAGTCCGGCCTACTGTGAGTTGCGCTGTAGCTGAAGACCCTCGGCTGGAACCCAGGTAGCTGTGGTTGCCATGGTAACCCTGGAGACGCGGGATCTAGGTGGATTCTCCTGGAGGCCATGTCCCATTATCACGATGACGGATTCTACCAGTGTCTCAGCGGTTCAGCTCTGGTGGAGTTTGCCAGGAGACTTTCTGTCAAACTCTTGATTTCTGGTCGGCTTCTCTGCAGGCGGTCGTGAAGATGTTATCTGCTGGTGTCTCTTGCGGGTTGATGCAAAATAAACTCTAATGCTCTTCACTTTGGCTGGATAACTTTAGAGGAGACTGGCGTTGACCAGATGACTCTAAAGTTGTCAAAATCTTCAAAAAGGAAAACTTGATGATGATTAAAAGTTACAAAATTACTCTGAGGCACTTCTGTTGCTTTGGTTCAGTTGGTCTTGACTTGGCTTATAAAAATAAAAGATTGCGCATGTAGACAAAAATCATGTTACTTGGAGCTTGTGGCAAAGAAAAATAAAAGACGCGAAAAGTGCAAAAATGACTAAGAGCCATGAGTTTGTGGCTAGCAGCTTAAAGCTTGTCACACTGTGGTGAGGTTGTCTTGTCTTGGGTTTGTTTTGTCCTGTCATTTCCTGTTTTATTTTGAAAAGTAATTCTCCTCTCGTTTCAGGTCACTTGCCCTTCCTCATGTGTCTCAGTCTGATTGCCCTAAGTGTTTCCACCTGTTCCCTATTTCCCTCCATGTGTTTAAATAGTCTGTGTTCCCCTTGTCTTGTGCCAGAGTGTCTTCGTCCTTGTCCTGCACCAGAGCCTTGATCCATGTCCACAGCCATTGCCATAGTAAGCCGTATGTTCCTCGTGACGAGTGATTTTTTGTTTGTAAATTTTTCTACCTTAGTTTAGATTCATAGCCCTTTGTTTTTCCTCGTTCAAGAGTGATTTTTGTTTGTTAATTCTTATCTTAGCTTAAATTCATAGCCCTTTGTTTCTCCTCGTTCAAGAGTGATTTTTTGTTTGTTAATTCTTATCATAGCTTAGATTCATAGCCCTTTGTTTATTCCTCGTTAAAGAGAGATTTTTTGTTTGTTTACTTATATCATAGCTTAGATTCATAGTCCTTGGTTTTTCCTCCACACGGAGCGTTTTGTGTTTATTTGTTTCTTTTTATTAGTTATTTTTCCCTCCTCTTGGAGTGGTTATTGTTTTCTTTATAAGTCAGAGTATAGTGTCTAGTTTGGTTTATAGCCGTTTGTTTGTCACTCGGTCCGAGATCTCCGGTGAATTCAATAAAAGCATTTTGTTATCCAAAATCTCTGCATCTGAGTCCTGCTTTGAGTCTCGGCCTGACACTACACTCTGGCCAGAATGGACTCAGCAGAGACTGACCAGATAACGGCCGCGCTTCGCGCTCAGGAGACCCGACTCTCCCGCCAGGAGGAATTTCAGGTGGCTATGGTCACGCAGTTGGGTCGACTATCATCCCAAGTGCAGGATCTGCTTGGACACCTACAGCAGACCCACAACCCACCAAGTGCGCCGGAGCCTCCAGTCACGGCAGTTGCTCCGGTTCAGGCGGTACCCATTGCCGGAGCAGGGATCAGGCTGGCACCCCCGGAGCGCTTTTCTGGGGAACCAGGATTTTGTAAGGCATTTCTCATTGACTGTTCCATTCATTTTGAACATTCCCCCCTTGCATTTACCACAGATCGGTCGAAGATTGCTTTCATGGTGTCTCACCTGACTGGAAGAGCGAGAGCATGGGCCACAGCGGAGTGGGGGCGTGATTCTCCACTTTGCCACTCACTTCCAGAGTTTCAAGCCGCTCTTCAGAAGACCTTTGATCCGGTGTCAACGGACAGAGAGAAAGCTAGAGAATTGAGTGGGTTGAGGCAGGGTAACAACTCAGCATGCGACTACGCCATCCGCTTCCGCACCCTGGCAACGGAGAGCGGATGGAACTCCACAGCCCTCTATGATGTTTTCCTGAAAGGACTGTCGGCTCCCATACGGGAGCTACTGGTGCCCCTGGACCTGCCTGCGGACCTGGATTCCCTCATCGCCCTAGCCATCCGGACAGATAACCGGATCCAAGAACTTCATCAGCATCGAAAGGGCCGACCATCGTCGGAGAGGTACCGGCAACCGCTGGTTCTGGGTGGGCAGGAAGCCCGAGGCCCGACTCTCGAACATCCTCATCCCTTACCCACGGCAGGAGAGGCTGAACCCATGCAGTTGGGCCGGACCCAGCTCACCCCGGCGGAACGACAACGTCGTCTCAAGGAGGGGCTTTGCTTCTACTGCGGGGAATCTGGACATCTGGTGGTCGCCTGCCCAGTCAAGGCAGCTCGGGGGGTGAGCCAGTTCTCAACTTCAGATTCTCTTTCACGCAGTTTGACCGCCATAAAGGTAAAACACAACACCACAGTCATGGAAATGAATGTTTTAATTGACTCAGGGGCTGATGAGAGTTTAATGGATTGGGGATTAGCCAAGAAACTGGGATTGAAGACAGAGGCTATCTCACAACCCATCCTGGCAAGGGCCTTAAATGGGAACGCACTGTTCACCATAGCATACGTCACAGAACCCATAGCCATTACCATAGATAACCACAGCGAATTAATGAACTTTTATTTATTTAACTCACCTGCACGCACCCTGGTACTGGGACATCCATGGCTCACTCGCCACAACCCCCATATAGACTGGCCTACGGGCAAGATCTTGGGATGGGGGGAACTCTGTGAGAGAGAGTGTCTGCAGGACAAGACTCAGGGGAAGGCTACCACTGTCATAAATTCTGTTTCTGCTCACCCTGTTACAGACTCCCAGTACCCCGATTTGACTTCGGTACCCAACTGTTACCACCACCTCAAGGAGGTTTTTAATAAAGTCAAGGCCACGTCACTTCCACCTCATCGACCATATGACTGCGCCATCGACCTCATCCCCGGGTCCACTATTCCCAAGGGGCGGCTGTACTCTGTATCAGGGCCCGAACGACAGGCCATGAAGGAATACATAGAGTCATCTCTGAAGGCGGGACTCATTCGCCCGTCTTCGTCACCCGCTGGAGCGGGGTTCTTCTTTGTGGATAAGAAAGACGGGTCCTTAAGACCATGTATAGACTACAGCCCCCTCAATGACATTACTATCAAGAACCGCTACCCTTTGCCCCTCATGTCATCTGTGTTTGATCAATTACAACAGGCCAAGATATTTACAAAATTAGACCTTAGAAATGCATACCATCTGGTCAGGATCAGGGAGGGGGACGAATGGAAAACGGGGTTCAACACCCCTAGAGGTCATTATGAATATCTTGTTATGCCGTTCGGGCTCACTAATGCTCCTGCTGTGTTCCAGGCCATGATTAATGATGTGCTGAGGGACTTCCTTGACCATTTTGTGTATGTGTATCTTGATGACATTCTCATCTACTCACCTGACTTGGACACTCATAGAAAACATGTAGCTACAGTACTACAGAGACTACTGAACCACAGACTTTATGTCAAAGCTGAAAAGAGCGAGTTTCACGCCGATACCATCTCCTTCCTGGGCTTCATCGTAGCCCCTGGAAGGGTGCAGATGGATCCGGCTAAAGTTAGCGCTGTGGTCAAATGGCCCACTCCTGATAGCCGCAAGAAAGTTCAGCAATTCCTTGGTTTTGCTAATTTTTACAGGCGGTTCATCAGAGGCTTCAGCGCAATAGCAGCTCCTCTGCACGCACTCACCTCTTCGAAGGTGCATTTCTCCTGGTCCCCAGAGGCAGGAGCAGCCTTCCAGAAGCTGAAGGCCCGCTTCACCACGGCGCCAATCCTCATCATGCCGGACACACGGCGGCAATTCGTGGTCGAGGTGGATGCATCCAACGAGGGTATAGGGGCCGTCCTCTCACAGCGGTCAGAGCAGGATGGGAAGATGCATCCCTGCGCCTTCCTGTCGCGGCGACTGTCCAGAGCAGAGCGCAACTACGATGTCGGCAACCGGGAGCTGTTGGCGGTTAAGGTGGCGCTGGAGGAGTGGAGACACTGGTTGGAGGGAGCTGAGCAACCGTTCATCGTTTGGACTGACCACAAGAACCTGGAATATATACGCAGGGCCAAGAGACTCAATTCTCGCCAGGCCAGGTGGGCGCTGTTTTTTAACCGCTTTTCTTTTTCTCTTTCTTACAGGCCGGGGTCCCGAAACGTCAAGCCTGACGCCCTGTCACGTCTATACGACCCTGAGCCTGTAGCCAAAGAACCAGAGCCTATCCTCCCACTGACCTGTGTGGTTGGAGCGGTGATTTGGCAGATAGAAAAGGAGGTTAAGCAAGCTAATGGTGAGGCTCCGCCACCTAGTGGGTGCCCCGAGAATCGATTATTTGTCCCTGTCGATTTGCGCCCACAGGTGATTCATTGGGCCCACTCCTCGCTGCTTTCCTGTCATCCGGGAGTTCGGCGGACAGTGTTTGCCATCTCTCGGAGGTTCTGGTGGCCATCCATGGAATCGGAGGTCCGGGAGTACGTCGAGGCTTGTTCGGTCTGTGCGAGGAACAAGATGTCCTCCGGGTCACGTATGGGACTGCTGCAACCACTGCCCATCCCCTCCAGACCATGGGCCGACATATCGCTGGATTTCGTCACGGGGCTCCCGGTCTCTCAAGGTAACACCACAGTCCTCACTGTGGTGGACAGATTCTCTAAGATGGTCAGATTTATTGCCCTGCCTAAACTGCCTTCAGCCAAGGAAACAGCTGAAATTATGATTGACCATGTTTTCAAGATTCACGGGTTTCCCAAGGACATCGTCTCGGACCGGGGGCCCCAGTTCGTGTCACAGTTCTGGAGGGAATTTTGCCGGCTCATCGGAGCTAAGGCCAGTCTAACCTCGGGCTATCACCCGGAGGCTAACGGCCAGACCGAACGCCTTAACCAGCAGTTGGAAACCGGCCTCCGATGTCTAGTGTCCCAGAACCCCTCGACATGGAGCAAACACCTGGTCTGGGTCGAGTACGCCCACAACTCCCTGCCCACGTCTGCCACCGGTTTTTTCACCTCTTCAAGTGTGTTATGGTTATGAACCGCCTGTGTTCGCTGCCCCCAGGAAGCTTGAAGTCAGCGTCCCATCTTGCCCAGCCATGATCGCGCCGCTGCCGACGCATCTGGGGCTGCTGCAACGGCAGGTGCTTATTCCGCCAAGGGGACGGACCAAAGCAAAGCGGCGGACCGCAAAAGGCCGACACCGCACCTGTCTACCAGCCAGGTCAATTAGGTGTGGCTTTCTGCCAAGAATCTTCACCTCCGGTACCTTCCCAAGAACTGGCACCGCGATTTGTGGGTCCCTTCCCACATTACCAAGGTCATCAGGTCTGCAGCGGTGTGGCTCCGCCTCCTCGCTCCTCCGGCTTCACCCCCACCTTCCATGTCAGTCAGGTCAAGGCCGGCCAAGGAGAGTCCCTTGCGTTACCGCCCCTCCTCCTCCTTCCTGAGATATAGATGGGGGTCTGGTCTACAAGGTTAAACGGCTGCTGCTGTTCGCAACAGGGCCGGGGCAAGACAGTACCTGGTGGATTGAGGAGGGGTACGGCCCGGGAGAGGACCAGCTTGGGATCCCATCACGGTTCATTGTGACCGTACTCCTTATTGCTGACTTGACCGACCATCCTGGACAGCCTGGACCGTCTGGTAGCCGGTCCTAGGAGGGGGGGTTCTGTCCACCGGTGGTGAGGTTGTCTTGTCTTGGGTTTGTTTTGTCGGTCAGTTCCTTTGTTTTATTTTGAAAGTAATTCTCCTCTCGTTCCAGGTCGTTTGCCCTTCCTCATTGTGTCTCAGTCTGGATTAGCCCTAAGTGTTTCCACCTGTTCCTATTTCCCTCCATGTGTTTAAATAGTCTGGTTCCCCTTGTCTTGTGCCAGATGTCTTCGTCCTTGTCCTGCACAGAGCCTTGCATCCATGTCCACAGCCATTGCCATTAGGTAGGAGCCGTATGTTTCTCGTACGAGTTAATTTTTTTTTTTTTGTTGTAAATTTTTTCTACCTTCAAGTTTAGATCATAGCCCTTTGTTTTTCCTCGTTCAAGTGAATTTGTTGTTTGTTAATTCTTATTCTTAGCTTCAGATTCATAGCCCTTTGTTTAATTCCTCCACACGCGAGCGTTTGGTGTTTATTTGTTTCTCTTTATTAGAGTTATTTTTCCCTCCTTGGAGTGGTTTATTGTTTCTGTTAAAGTCAGAGTATAGTGTTCTAGTTTGGTTTATAGCCGTTTGTTTGTCACTCGGTCCGAGATCTCCGGTGAATTCAATAAAAGCATTTTGTTATCCAAAATCTCTGCATCTGAGTCCTGCTTTGAGTCTCGGCCTGACAAAGCTAAGAGTTTACATGGCTACAGAGCCGGGCTTTGAGCCGGGACTCTGAGCTTCGAGCAAAGATCTCAGCTTCTAGTTTCTGCATCGTTTCTCGCTTCTCACATCTTCTTGTCATCTGGGTTCCTCTGACTTTTCTTAACTGACATCTGACCTCTTCTCACCTTTCAGGCTTTTCTGCACTTCTCCGACTTTTGCGACCTGTTCATTGCACTGTGTGAATTGATCACAACTGTTTTATCCCCTGGGGGGCGGGTGCATGTTTCAGGGCGTCCCCAATCTCCTGTGTTTCCACTTGGAGAAGAGAGTAATTTCCACTGAACTTTGGAATAATTTAATTCTAGAGTTTACTTAAAACTCGCACATCCGTCTTCCACCATTACCACAAAACATTAAGTGAAATAACATAGAAAACTACTTGCACTAATAATGGCAAGAGGAGTAATAGGAGTGTTGATTTCATATTACATCCTTCAAACCTGGAATTAATCATGATACAAGTGGTTAACTGATCAAACAACAATATAAAACATTTCCCAGAGCTAAAAGTCTATAAATGTGGATTACACAGCAGTTCTTTGACTGTAATATAATAATATGGACATGCTGGATGTCATGTAGTGTGTGTTACACTCGTGTGAAGGATGCTGACAGTATGGTCACAGGAAAGGAATCTACATGTTACCTTTCAAACATTCTATGGGATAGAAGTTTGGGATTAAACTATTGCATAGGAACATCTCATGAGTTACAGAACAGCTAGATATTTGATTTTACATTCTTCCTCAGATCTGTGTCTGTGAAGAGAGTTCTGCTGGTCACTACCCAGGATTGGAATGTGGGTCGTAGTTTATGACTCTTATCTAGAGAGGGACAGAGGAAGGGAGGTTGGTGTGTGTGTCCATGCATGGCACAGACAGGCCAGGATTCACACTTTTAGTGTTAATCAGTCCTTTTGTTACTTGTCCTATACAAGAAACAATCAAATATCAATAGACAAAGTCTTATTGTTACAAACTGGAGATTTTGCCTATATTCTCCAGTTGTCTGGTGTCCATTGGTTAATCCTCTGGAGCTGACCCTTTGACCTTTGGTCTGGTTCTGTGTCGTTCGGACATGCTAAAAGCATGGTCTGTTTGTGGAAGAGGGGTCCTTTGTCCCCTTTTCCTATCAATGTGATAGTTTGATGGTGGGAAGAGTCGCAAAGTGTCAATTGTGGGTCCGTAACTCTGCATGTCCTTACGATGAACTTCCTTAATGGCTTGTGACTGATGCCAGGCCACGCATGTACGCTACATTTGCTATGGCAGACACTTTTTGTTAGTTTGTTTTGGACTTTTGTCACTTCCTGTTTTATTTTGTAGTTGGTTTCCTTGTGTGTCTCAATGTTTTTACTTCCTGTCTTGGTCCTGTTTCTCTGTGTGGTGATTGTCTGCTCCGCTCTAATGTGTTTCACCTGTGTTCAATCACCCTTGCCACCCTGGTGTCTAGTGTTTGTGCTCCTCTTTGTCTGGGTGGGTTCGTCCATTGATCTCTGGTTTGTCCTCAATCTGTTCACGTGGCCTGTTAATGTCTGGTTTGTCCTCAGTCTGTTCATGTTGCCTGTTCATGTCTCTTGTTGTCATCCCCTGTGCTTCCCTGTGCTTGTGTTGTAAGTTCTTTTGTTTATTAAACATTCTGCACCGTCTCCCTTGTGTTGGCTGCATTTTGGGTCCAGCCTTACCTGCATAGTGACAGATCCTGACAGTACGAACCGACCAAAGAAATGGACCCAGCGGCCTATGCCAGCTTTGTCTTTTTTGAGGGTGCCTCAATCCTCCCAGCCAGCACCCCTGTCGGTCTTCAGGCCCCTTTGCACGCTGGCTAATCCCCTGTCGGACTCGGACCTGGATGACCCTGACGAGTCCCCTTTCAAGGGAACTCGGAGTCCCCTTTCAAAGGAACTCGTCTGGCTATTTTTATGGGGTTTCGTGGTGGCCACAGAAGGCGAGGTCATGTTGGCTCCCGTCGCCACAGGGAGGCTTGGCCGCGGCCCTAGCCCCAGGTTCCTCGCTTCCGGCCCAAACCACAGTCCAAGGTCCCCAGCTTCCAGCCCAAGCCCCAGCTACCCCACTGTCCAGAGCCTCTGCTCCCCTGTGGTCAGGAGCCCTCGCCAACTGCCCTGGCTGACACATCAGCTGTTCCAGCGTTGGGGGTCCCAGTTGGCGTTTCGTCGGCTCCTGCCTCAATTCCTGGGTCGACCATCCTGGCTGACGCATCAGCTGTCTCAGCGTCAGGGGTCCCGGTCCACTCCTCCCTGGCTCCTGAGTTAGGTGTACTGGATGATGTCTCCCCCGCTCCTCGTTTCCTGTTGGCGGCCCAGCTGACTCCTGATTCTGGTTCCCAGACAGTGGTCCGGCCGATCCCTGCTCCCCGTGTCCCGTGGGCGATCCGGCCGAATCATTTTCCTAGTGTCCTGTCGGTGGTCCAGCTGACTCCCGATTCTGGTTCCCAGCCAGTGGTCCGGCTGACATCTGCTCCTGGTATCCTGATTGTGGGCTGGCTGAATCCTGCTCCTGCTGTCTTGTTGGAGGCCCAGCTGACTCCCGATTCGGTCTCCCAGTCAGTGGTCCGGCCAACACCTGATCCTGATTCACAACCGGTGTTCCAGCCGATACCTGCTCCTCGTGTTCTGTCGGCAGCCCAGCAGACCTCTGCCCCTGTTACCCAGTCGGCTCCTGGTCATCCTCTGAAGGATTTCTGCCTGCCATGCCATCCTCCAGAGAAACCCCATCTTTACCGCCGTCCTCCTGCTCAACCTCTGGAGAGACCCCATCTTCGCCGCTGTCGTCCTGCTTGCCCTCCAGAGGGGCTCCGCCTGCCATGCTGGCCTCCGCCTCGACCTCCGGAGAGACCCGGTCTTTGCTATCAGCCTCCAGAACGGCTCCGTCCGTTGACCCACCCTCCAGGTCGCCCCACTGAACTGCCCAGCCTGTCCATAAGGCCTCCGAGCCGTCCCCCTGAGTTGCCCTGTTTTGCCCCTGAGCATCAGAGGATGCTGTCCGGCTCTGCCCCTGTGGTCCCAGGCTCTTTCCATTGCCTGGTTGCTTTCCCTCCTGTCCACTGGCCCCTGGATCCCTCCTCCCGCCCGACTTAGTGTTTCTGTTTTTTAAGGGTCGTCTGGAATCCGACCCTTAAGGGGGGGGGGGTCCAGCCTTACCTGCATAGTGACAAATCCTGACAAAAACTCCTGAATTACTGAGTGAAAACAAGAGGGTGTCTATTATAGAAGCTAATATCATAAAGGTAAAAGACTACATACATACATACATACATACATACACCTCTATAAATATACTTAATATAATAATACACTATATCTACAACAACTACTCCTCCATTGTCTCACTGCTCATGACTGAGCCCCAGTGTTTGTAACATTAGATCATATATGACATTTTATATTGGTAATAAAATAACAAGCTAACACTGAAAATGAAAGGACACGCCATCAGCTAGCTAACATTAGTTAGCTAAACTGTAACTTAAACCTAAAGTTAGAAACTAGCTACTTTTTTACATTTTATTAACATGAAATGTTGACAGTCGGACTCAGCTGTGGCAAACAAACATTGTGGTTGCCGTAAAAACTTATTTTCATGACCAAAACATGGGATGTGTTGTCAAAATAAAGTATATTGAGTTTAAGTTTGAAATCAGTATCAACTTTATATGCCCTTTACGGAAAGATTCAAAATACAATGAATCTCCTGTACTCACCTGTACTTAGTGTGTTTCAGCACTAACAACCAACAAATTTAAACTGAAAATCTTGTGTTACACAATTTACACACAGGACATGTATTTATTTCAAGATGTTTCAAACTCTGACCTTTAACCAGGTCTGTGGAATGGCCCAGAAACACTTCAGGGTAACTTTCAGTTTGACTGTGGCTCAGCATCTGCTCCATCAGAGAGGGGTCAGTTTTCTGGATCCCTCTCTAAGCTTTCAAGTTACAGATTGTTGTTGCCTGAGTGCTTGTGCTCCCTCACAGGAATGTGGATTATAAAGTAAATCTGGCATCATCCTAAGAACAGAAAATAAGTCATTTTAACAACATGCTGCATTTGTATTTATTTGGAAGCAGCAGAGTCTCGGCTCAACACAGGGAGGAGGTGTGGGCAGGTATTTAGGAGGAATAGACCAGCAGGATGGTGGGCCGGCAGCAGCAGGGAGCGTGGACAAGGAGGGCACACTGGAGAAGAGGATCTCCGGGAATAACATCTTGAGTGAACACCAGCGGATCAAGTTCATGGTTCAAGCTGTGTACGATGTCCTGCATAGTCCAGCAAACCTTCATCTCTGGGGCAAGAGTGACAGTCCAGTCCTCTGTGCCCCAGGAGAGGCTCCATGGAGCACAGCAAGCATCTGCCCAACTACACTGAGGGAAGGCCGCTACTGCTGACAGGATGAACTTTCACCTGTGTTGATGTTTTTGCTATGAATGAGTTTACTAGATGAACAATGAATGTACTCTGCTAGGCAGAATGAGGAAACAGGGAGCTGCTCAAAGGATAAAGATAAAGATGATTGTTCCTGTGCATCATACAAAACAACATTTACCATTAGGTTCATCCAGTCTTGGTAATCTTTAAATTTAACTAAATAAAATGATCCTCCCAACTTTTCTTATGATAAAAAAATTTTAAAAAACTGATCAAACTTAAAACTGACTATCCCCACCTCTAAACACGTATCTAGTTCATACAACCTGAACATGAAGGGAAGAAACAACTTCACAATTGTTGTACAACAATATGGTTTTACAAGGAGTTAGTATAAGTGCTGAAACTGTTTTTTGATAAACAGTCCATCCGTTCAGCAGTTTGATACAGTGCGTCTGTTTCTGTTCCCACTTTCTTCCATTAAACACGTCCATGCTTAAGTCAGAAACCTGCTGTCATTCCCAGTCTGAGTGATGTGATGTTTTAATGCCTTTAATACAAAGACTGACACTAACCAATGACAAAATTCAAGTGATTCATGTTTTCAGATGCTGTTAAATGTTTACAATTTATGATTTATGATTACAAGATCTGGAACAACTGGTAGAAAACAGGTCTGTATTCGCTGTAAAGATCAGCTCAGATAAAGCAAGGATCATCAGAATATTACACTGCTCCACCACTCACTCACCTACAGACTGTTTAGTCCCTCAATACAAAGTCGACAGAAAGTTCAGTATGTGGATTACCGTCGCCATCATGTGGTGGCTTGTAAAACACATGGGCTTATATTACGTAACAAGGCTAATACTGTCATAACCACAATGGAATTAAACAGTTTGCTTTTGGATTTGTTTTGGAACATGAGACTAATTCATGAGAGCTAAAAATGGAGCTAAGTTACTTATGATGTAGTTAAACTGAACGCTTGTTACAGTCATCTAATTATGTTGCTGAGAAGGTGTTATTTATAGGGTTTAACACTCAGTCTAATCTGCTTTATCAGAGATGTTTGAGTATCATTTGATGAGATTGGACCCCCATCAATGAGACATCAAACAGAAGTGAATAATTAAATGTACTGAGGTTTTAGACTACATCGATGGGAAGTGTCTTCGTTAACCACAGGCCTGTATGAAGACAGGAGATAGGACAGGATCCACTGGAGTCCAGATGCTGGTGGAGCAGAGACAGTGGGTGGAAACCTTTATATGAGTGTCCCTGGATATCATGGAGGTTAAGGTGGTGATGGGAAGATGGGTTGTGCAACAGTAAGTCTGAAAGACAGATGTATGGGATATTTAAATTATATAAAGAACAGCATCTAGTGATTGATTAGCTTGAGGAACAGGAGCAGAAAGATGATTGGTTAGATGTGGTGACGTTGGGATTGTGAATGGGAGATACGACAGTGTGGGGAAGTCATGGAGAGAAATAGATCAGTGTTAACATGAAGGAAGAGATCTTCCTCATTCAGCAGTCACCAAAGCTTTATTAGATTTTGATTCAAATGTCACTAAATCCACTTCAAACCATGTGAGCAGAGTACAGAAACAGCTGTGCATTTAGAGTCACACTATATTCATTACATATGGGTTTGGTTATCAACAGCTTATTTGTCAGGCATGCTTAAATTTCATTAGAGCAGACAAAGTTTCATCTGTTCCTTACACCTCTGCTCTTGGGTCTATGGTTCTGGAAAGGTTAGGAATAAAATATCTCTCTTACTACAGCCCCATACACAGCACTTCTATTTTCTTTCTTTATACCAGGTGTCTCACTAAAGCAGAAGACTGAGCACCATCAACACCTCAGTTGGCCTGTCTGGCAGCAGCAACAGGAGGAAGCAGGTGCAGCCAATCAAAAATCAAGCTGTGCAGTCATTAGTAATGATGTGACCCTCATCAGGCTGAAGCTCCGATGTATCTGACAGAATAAATACGACTTGTAGAAGTGTAAGGGAAAAAAACATCACATCATAATCCATAAATCAGAGATATTCTGGTTCCTATCACACAACTGTAGCTCATATCCATTCAGTTACAGCTGTTATAACTAACAATAGGAATTTCCTCCTTGGGTGGTCCCTGGTTAGGAATTACATCCATATTGGACAAAGATGCATCAGAGGACTAAACCTCTGCCTCATTCCCAGCTGACTTTGTTGCTAATTATGCTTCCTCCATTCCTCCCTCTCTGCCTTAGATTCATCTGATGGACACAACCACGACTCCAAATGAAGGATAAAGTTACTGCTGTAATCTGCAACTACAAACAAGGCATATAAAACTTCACTACAACAATCAGTCTGAGTGCTTAAATACAACAGTATATACAGCTGTGTACATCTGTGGTTCATATCACTGATTATTATGTTGCAGTGCTGAGGAAGAAATAAATGGCACAGGCCTACATAAAGGTTGATATCTTGTTTATTAAAAAAGCATTGAATTCTGGGCTGCTGTGATTACTTATGATTGACACGCTATCATTTTGAGGGGCATTAGCTGCAGAGTGCAAAATTATAGGGAGTGCTGTTATGAGGAGTCTGAACAGTCACGATGAAACAGAGACATTGATCCCCCCAGTGGCACTGATACTCTGTAGCTTCCACTAAGCTGTGGAACACAGTTAAACACTGTGGCTATACTCCCAGTACTCAAACACAATACACTATCTCCCTCTACTGGAAGCACAGCAGTTTAACACTTATCACTTCTCTATCACTTACCTAATATATACATGCATAAACTTATGCATCTCAGTTGCCACAAATAAGTGGAAGTTTCAAGTCTGTGGCAGCTGAGGTTGGCACCAGAAGTGTCACAGATAGCTGCTGTTTGACCTAGCTGTCTCTCTTAAATTGCATACAAGATTTAGGCTATTCTGTTTAACAGTATGATAAATTATATTTTTATGAATATTGGGTCCTGCTACATGTTAAAGTACAAGGTCAGACTGTGCAACTTTAATTGAATGGTCAAAGTATGGAGAGGGGCTATGGTTTGATGAGAAATGTATATGGACCCACTCATGTTAAACAGTTTGGAACATAATGCAAAAAACAAAAAAATAAAAACAAACTGAATCTCATGAGATCAGTTTCTAGTTATGGATGAGGAGCAGATGAACAGTCCATACTGGACATCTATAGGGCTTTATATGATCATGTATTGATAATGAGAGTATGGTTTAGAAAGCAGCAGCAAAGAATGTTCTGGAAAAAAATTAGGTAGACTCAGTATTGGTGCTATTAAAACAACTCCTACTAATGCTGATGAATTACTATTATATATAAGATGTTCAGAGTCATCTCTGGCATATAGGGTTGAGTCAGGATTTGGTTGGAATATTAACACAGCAACAGAAAGATGTGGTTTATATAGGTTACAGTGTCAGCCATATACTGTGTATGGGGTAATGTTCCTCTGGATATTTGCAGTGTCCAATGTGGACTCACAACTGGTGGAGCAGAAGAGAGAGTGGATTGACAGGAATGTAGATAACACCGGATATCTGGTTCAAGATTGTGTGAATAGCAATTATTATAACTATATGTGAATATTTACTGATGGATCTAAAAGGGGTGAACATGAAGGAGAAGTAGTGGACATAGCTGAGACTGATTAACTAATATGGTAATTAGGGTTCCAATGGATAGAAAAAGTAAAGCTGAGAGAGTAGCCATTTGTTCAGACTACTGCAGCTTTTAATAGGATGAATTGAAAATAAACAATAAGACATTAGTTGAGCTGAGAATAGAAGGAGTTGGAATTAATGTACAAAAGGGCTCCTGCATGTTGGTCATTGGTTGCAATTTATCTTCAGATGCATTTTCCTGAACTATCCCTCCGACTTAAAACAATATTTAATCCCATACAGATATAACCTAAGACATACAGAGTATACTTTTCTTTTTTGTTCCCAGAGTCTCTGAAGAAATCGGGTGACGTGTGTACAATTCTTCACTGTCATGATGGCGCATGTCACTTTTGCTCATTTATTTATTTATTTCCCTGGGAAGATGGGAGAGGTCAGCAGGTGTTGGGAGGTTAGGCCTGGGAGAGCTTGTGTCTGTGTGTGTGAGTGTAATTGTGCTATTGTGCTTTGTGTATTGTGTTTTGTGTCGAGGAACCCTTGAAAATGAGATGGTTGCTCTCAAGGGGTTTATCCTTCCAATAAACAATGTTTATTATTGATAACTGGTGTGGAGGGACATGAAAAGTGGACAGGATTATAAAGTGAGCACTGAAATTTAAGGACAAAATAAGAGAAGTTCCCTTTTGAAAAGATGATGCAATAAGACAGACCGTGAGTAGGACACAGATATGACAGGGAGGCCCTATCACAGCATACAGAAATGAATTAAAACAGGTTAAGTCTTACATACTGGATTAAAATCAACCCTTTATTTAATGGCAAAGTGTGGGTTGTTGTCATATATTCTTGAACATGTAGCTAGAGTAGATATGTCATATGGAGCTTGAAATGGTTTAAGGGAGGAGTAAAAAATGAGGGAAGGCCTCTCTCTTATTTTCTTCAAACGTAAGATACGGATGTACAGTGTGTGTGTGTGTGTGTGTACAGTGATTGGGAGCCGGTTGCTACCTCTCTCTTCCGTGTCACTTCCGTGTCACTTCCTTGTTCTTGTGTGGAAAGCGAAAAGCTTCACGGAAGGGACAAGTCCGGAAAAGCGACGCTGCTCAGCGAACGAGCCGAGCTAACGTTACATGTCGGAAAAAAAACTTGTGATTCCTGGTTGACGGACGGTGTGGAGCCATGGCTGACAGCCGGGGAGAAGAGAGAAACGGAGGAGAGCAGGAGCCTCAGGGCGCCGTGGGTGGAGAAGGTATGTGGAGCCATGTCTGGTTTACATCGCGGCCCTCACTAACTTGTTGAATTCCGTCAGTGTTAGACTCAAAGATTAGGATTCGGTTCCTAGTCAGGAATTCAAGACCCAGTGTGTCGAAGTCCGTGTTCCCGTCGATATAGGTGTCCCAACGTTAACGTGAACCCGAACCTAACCCCAACCTACCGTTTTTCCGGTGTTTAACCTGACCCAAACCGTCTCCTAACCCCAGCCGGTTATCAGCGCCGAGCCAGGACCTAACCCCGACCACAGAGAGATCGTTACGGGACACATCTGGAGGAGTTCGACGTCTGTTTGTAGGATCAGAGTTTCTGTCCGGTGGTTAAAACAAAAACCTCAAGTATCAACAGTTCTGTCAGTTCTGCTGGTTAACTTACTGTAGACCAGGGTTACAGGGACAACAGTGAAAACTGGCTTATTGGCTTTATGCCGATTTCACGTGCTCGTTATAAAGAACCGATCAGACCTCAGGTTTGTTGTCCCCGGTAAACTTAGTGCGGCTGGTGATAAACAACGTAATAAAACAGGCAGATTTCAGGCCGAGTCTGGGCAGCGTTCCTCGGAGAGGATAGTCTGTCCCTTCCGGTGCGGACGAGGTTTCGGAACAACTGAAACAGACGATCTTTTAAATATTTTAAATGCAAACTGGAGACCAGTCATCAGAGTGAGCTACGTGACCATCAAACAAACATGATAACTTTATTATTATGGGGTTAAAGGGCGGGAATGCAGATGACAAAATGACGGGATTGCCGCTGATCTCATAAAGAAAATGACGTCACACGAAGACAGTGAAAGAGAAACTTTTGAAAGACAATTTAAATACTATTCTGAGTTTTCAGTGATGATTTGAAAAGATGTAGAGACACATTTAGGCAGGAAGCAAGATCAATGCACATGTAGCCTAAGTTGTGAGGAGGGAAGGATATGAGACCTGATTTCATTCACACTATATTCATACCAGTTCTGCCTAAAGCACTTCCCAGAAGTTGTCCAGGGAAACAAAATCTCATACATTCAACCAGTGAGCAACACTGTTGTTTCCTTGAGTATAACTGGAGCACACATTTATTTCAGTTTTCTTTTAGGTTTGCATCAGTGCAAAACAGTTGAGCAAGAATAATGAAAACCTGCATCACTGACATCATCATTCTGTATATTTTAAAAAATCAAGTCGGCAGCAGATGATTCACCTGTAGTGATCACTGTCCCATAAGGACAGAGAGAGAAACTGAAAGTCTGTCACTGATCCATCTGTTTGTGTTGCCCAGCCTGACACCTGCAGACAGCTGCTCGTCCCCTTGAATTATAAGGTTGTCTCTGTGTTCTGAGCGGTTTTTAGATATTGTGCTTTAAAGTTTTTGCATTCCAAATAGCAAAACTGATATGTGGAACAGGTCTACATGAAAATGACAGACACCCTTAATGTATTCCGCGCATATGTCAAAATTCTATCAAATTTATAAATCAAGTCAAATGCAGATAGAACCTTGTAATCCTTAGAACTCGCTTTGTGATTGGAATCAAGGTTCTATCTTGCAAAACATGAAAAGAAGCAATGATGAACAGTTTACTCATAATTTGTTTTAAAACATAACATAAATGTTGTAACAGAGTGTCAACATGTATCAGACAGTTCAATTGAATGTGTTCTATGACATTTTTATTTCATTTACTTCATGTTTTATGATTAATTTTTTTTTTTTTTTTAATTCAAAAAAAGCATTACAGGATGCACGTTATGTATTTAAGGTCAGTGCTGAATATTTTGTCCAGTGCAGAGGCTAATTAACTCAATTTTACCAAAAATGTCAGATGGAACCATATGATTCCAGGGGGACGAGCTGTCAGCTGCTTTTCTCTCCCTGACAGGGACAGACTGAACAAAGTGGAATCCACACACTGTTCACTCCTCCACAGCCTCACGTTTTGAAGCCACAGATCATTTCTGTTTCCCAAACAGAGCTCAGATCAGCGTGTCTTTCTTCAGTCTGTCCCTCTCGTAGATGTCCAACCTGAACCAGTAACAACTGCACACACACAACATTTAGCACAGATCAGACATCTGTTTGTCCATTTTAATATCACAGTATTATTATTTATTCAACCATAGTAACATAGGATCAATCCAAACAACATGATTAATTGTGTTATTGTTGGCAAATTTTACACACTTTAATAATTTTTTTTGAAATGGACTCTCCTAATTTTTGTCAAAGCTTCAAACCCTACTTGATGTGCATTGTTTTTTAAAAAAATACATTTTAGAAAATATATTAAAATATATTATCATAAATAAACCGTAGTAATTATAACTGTGAACAGTTCATAAAGCCCAAAACAGCAGGTGTAATGATTCTCAGTGTCAGGGTTATTATCCATCTTGAGCTAATTAAACTAGTTCAACTTTTACCACAGGCCTGATCACTCCATCATCCTGTCATGATACTGGAAGAAGGTATCGAGACAAGATCATGGATGTTTGAATCACTGTTTCAATCTTGGATTCAGATTCACCACACCCTGCAGAAAAAGGAAAGATCATATACACTGACCAATCTCCACAGTCCATATTATAGTGTCATTCAACTACTTAAGTGCTATTATTCATCTCTATCCCTTTATCTTTTTGCAGTTATGTATTTATCTTCTTTCTTTATTTACTTTTATTTATATATACACAAAAAGTCAGCCAGTCACTGGGGGAGACACTATTTTATTAAACTTGCTATAAAGTAAAACACTGCACATAATCAGGGTCTAACTATCTGTAGTAATAATTGATATTCACTGATTGATATTTCTTTTATGCAGTGGTGGAAAATCAGAAAAGATTATCTATTTACATGCTATCACTTTATCATGGTATATTCTGAAACTTTCTTGTTATTACACAAAATCAACATCTTTTCCCACAATAACAAGAAGCTTCCATTTCTCTGTATCAGTGGCAGCAGTAGACTGTCATAGTCCTTTTACCTCTGAGTGTTAAGAACATTTAGAATATAAAAGCAACGTGACACATCTTTCATCCACATGTGCATTGATCTTGTTTCTCTTGATCTTGTATTGATTGATCCTCTGACTGTTCCAGATGTCATCGATGATCCCATCCTGGAGCAAGGAGCAGTGGTCCTCAGAGGGTAAGAGTCACCATAACACCAGTGCAGTGCTTACCATACACTGATTGGCGACCCACCACAATATCAACACTGACCACCATGTATTGATTTTCTGTTTCTTTACTATTTCAAATGGCTAAAGACTTATTACTTATTACATTGTAGAGCTGTGAGCTGAGCGTTGATACACTCAGCCCCTCCCCTCTCTCTCCATCAGCCACAAATAGAAGTCATTCTGTGGGAAACGCTGCAGGGTTTTTAAAACTTTAATCAGTTTTCTACAAATTGCACTAAATCATTAATTGATCAGATATATTCTTACCAAAGTGATTTATTATTTATGATTTTATTACAATTACATTTGCTTAGTTTGTGTCTAATCCGAATGATTAGAGTCTTGGAGCTGAGAGCCACAGATGAGGGAGTGTTGAGAGATGGAGAAATGTTTTGTTGCCTTAGAGTTTTTCTGGTCTATTTTCACAATAAGAAAAATGTAGAATAACACTACTCTTATCCTTTTATCTGTTTTAATATCAAATATTTTAGCCAGCTACAGTCACATGCATGAAGATTCATCAGACCAGTAAAGCAACTAAACACTTGTTTTTTATTCTTAATTTGGAAGTTTGTTTCATTTAATTATGTAATTACTGTTATTTCCCCATGTGTTGTTCCCCTTGTGTGGTTTGTTACAGTCGGGCTTCTCTTCTCTAGATATTTAGATTCAGTGAACTTTTTCACCTTTGTTCAGTCATTTGGTAAAAAAATCACCTTATTAGAGGGTTAGGTTTCTTCCTCAGCTGGGTCCGGTTTATCTGAGGCTTCTTGTTATCTGAGCTGGACTCATAAATATAATGCCCTGAGACAAAAAAAAAGTGGAAATAATAGATATAATAAAATGAAACAACTATTGACATAGCAGAAAAGAACAGTGGCATGTAGCCTTCAAGTATTAAAGTAAACAATAATGTGTTGAAATAAAGAGTCAGTCAACTTTTTATTGCAGAGCATTGTAATACTCTGAGACATAAAAATATGGACATATAGTAGATATAATAATAAAATTAAACAACTTTTGACAGTGCAAGAAAGAACAGTGGCATGTAGCCTTCAGTATTTAAAGTAAACAATACTTTGCTAAAATATAAGCAGTAAAAATTTTATTGCACAGCATTTCAACTGTGGTTTGGAAAGTGCGAAGGCACCGTTTACAAACAGGCTTTTGCGGGTCTATAATCAACCCCTCACCATCCGCCTCAAAAGCAAAATATTTCCGTATGCGACTCTTCTGGCTTTTTCTTTCGACGAGCCGAGGTGCTGCAGCTCTTCCATTTGTTATTGCGCCTAGACTGCAGCCTAGTAGTGGACGTTCCTCATCCTCCCTTGGGCAGAGGCAGAGCATGTGCTGTCCCAAGTCACTCAAATGTTGCCGGTGATGCAGTGATAAGTGTTAATGTTCTTTTACACATGTTTTTGGTAGATTACTGTCACTTTTGAGGTAAGACACTTTTGCACCATGAGATAAGTTGCTCATACAGTTAATGACATCCTGCTTGTGCGCCATGAGACCTGATGCGCGAGCGGGCGTGACGAGCACTCATTCAACTGCCTCCCTCAATAGGACGTCAATCTTATGTTACTTTCTAAGAGGGTGACTATCAGTCTTGTCACGTGTCGGTACTTTTCAATGCCTTCGATACCACGAAAAAATGCGGTATTGACTTGGTACCAAAGTATCGGTTCTGGTGACAACCCTACTCCCCAGCACACATTTCTGACTGACCACAGAGCAATTTCATTAAAGAAGCTATTTGTAAGTTTTGCTATAGCTACATAGCCAACGTTAGCATTAAAAGCTGTTTACTTACCAGTCTTGCCAAGAGCTTCAGTCATTGTTGTGTTTACAATACCAAAGGTTATAATACGTCCTCTGAGCAGCTACGTCTTCAGGACAGACTGGAGGCAACAGTGACTTGGTATTGGAAAGTGACAAGACTCCGACCAGTCCAGAGCTGGCTGTTTAGCATGCTAACATCAGTAAAAGAGAATAAGTGATAGAAATGGAAGCAAAACAAGAGGAATGCTTTCCACCTCTGGAGACAGCTGTTGGTGAGTAAAGGAATGAAGTTTGATGCTGAACTCACAGCGTTTCTTCTAGACTGGTAAATAAACAGCTTCTAATGCTTGCGTTAGCTATGTAGCAATAACAAAAGGTACCAATAGCTCCTTTTAAATAGCATGAAGAAGAAAACTGACCTCATCTCTGTGAGATGATGACTCTGTAGTCATGTTCAAAAGGAGTATCTCTGGTGTTCCTTTGGTAAAACACCTTCCTGTATCGCAGGTATGTGATTGAGCGTATAAACACAGAGGACCCTGCTCGACACGTCAGCTCTGAGGACCTCGGAGGAAGGCCGGACGAGCACCAGGATCCGCAGGTCAAAGAGGTGGTGGAACAACTGCTCAAGATTGCAGATGATTTGAACAGGAACGTTGAGTTCCAACGGTAAGCTGCATCATCTACGAATACAGCTCACGGACCACATCAGTTCACATCTTGGTCTTGAACACAGATCTGTCTATAAGTACGTTTTCCATTCACCATTTCTCATGTATTTTCAATTTGCACATGAAAAACCTGAGTTGAAACAAATAACATAATAACCCAATAATAAGCATTGGGTAGTCAGTGATTTAAAATAAAAACACAAGGTTTAAGGTCTCTAAAGGGTTTTATTTCATGTTTCTATCTGCTACAGAAGCTGAGAAATTAAGCTTTTACTGACAGTGTTGCATCAGATAGTAGGTAGCTGGTTAGCAGCTTAGCAGGTAAAAATCAGTGTCTGAATCTTCTAAGTTGTTGTATTTGTTGTTTTCATCCAGGTAACAGCTGTAATCTGCGTCAGTATCGCTCCCCTTGCTCAGGTTGTAAGCCACTGTCTGAACTGTGACTTTCAAACTTTTTTGCGGCTAAAACCTCTGCAACATCAAACAAAATGCATTTCACATGATGGATTTTAACATGTTAAACAAGAAAAGAGGAAAGCATCAGGTCGGTGGAGCGATGATGAGGAGACTGGAGCCTTCCTCACATTAATACATGAAACAAACAAACTTCTGATTTTCATCATGTTTTCTTCATTTGAGCTTCGACTGGACTGGAGCTCTTTAATGGCTCGTTGTGTCTAGGGTTTAGTCATATGTTACCATTTTTGAACGAGCCCCCGTCAGTCCAACAACCAGTGATCACTGATATATTCATGCAGGTGTGTGTGCTGCACATGCACGCACAGGGGCGACAGAGTCCCCGATCATTCCACACCTTTTTTATTAGATGCAATCATGGACGAGCTTGTTGCCTAAAAGGAAATAAAATCACCTTCTTAAGAATATTTTGGTTTCAAACCGGATGCAACCAACAAGACAAAGGACCTGAAAGAAACTATTTGCCGTCTTTGCAAACATAAAAGATTCTAACGCGATGAAACGGTATAAAAATGTAATATCATGATTATAGTGACCAACATGATCACAGTTATCAGTATTATCACAGTGTTGTTAAAATGTGCTGAAAATTTTCGAAAAGTAACAACACACACACTGAAATAATTTCACCAATGGAATGTTCGCATTTAAACATTAAAATAATATCTGTGTCACAGACTGGTGCAGCTTTTCAGCCTTTACAGCTACAGAGACACACACAGGAGAGACAGCTCGTCAGTGGTTGGAGAAATGTGTGGTGAAAATGGGGGAGAGAGGGTGAGGGAAAGAAAGAGAAAAGGACACATTGAGATTGTTTATTGTAAAACTGGTTGAGACAGTAAGATTAAGAGTTAACAAAAAAAGGGAAACTCAAGCTATGCTTTTTATTTCATTTTTCTACTTAAGCACTTTAAGCACATTTTGCAGAAGCTCTCTGTTATGTAGTTATGATTTATTATAGAGCTTATTTTCCTTGAAATGAGAAAAGAACATTTAATTATCTTTAGAGAAGCAATTAGATCTCAGTCAAGGTGAACTATGGGAGATGAAGGAGCGATGTGTCAGACAGATGTTTATGAAGAAAAGGTTGATCCTTCAGTAGAGTTCAGAGACTTGGAGCAGTGAAGCTGTTCTGGAGACACATGGTGGAACCAACAGCTGACTGAGACACTTCATGTTGGTTTGTCCTTTAAAACTCCATATTTTCCTCTTCTTTCAGTTGTGTAGTCTCAGTTTAGTTAAGTAGTTTAGTAGTGTTAAGTGTTGATCCATAAGAAGATATATTTGTGGTTTTAAGAACCAAAAACCATCTCAGTGTTAAACATCTCCTCTCTCAGGCTTCTCCCTGGAGCTCTATTTACATTTGGTCAGTGAGCCAATCAGAAGAGAGGAGGCTCTGAGCCTCTCTTCTGATTGTTTTCTTTTGTTTTCTGAGTCATCTAATAAAAATATGGCAGATTTCAGGTAAACACTCAGATGGGTGCAGGTGGGTGGGACTTGGGGCAAGGCTGAGGACAGTGACTGCTTTGTTGTGACATCACAAAGTTCCAGAAGTCCTGACGACTGGTTTTAAGGCTCAGTTTCTGAATACAGGCTGTGTGCATTTCTCTGTGGACTGGAGCTTTGATACTTTCACAGTATTAATATAGAACCTAGACCTGCTTTATAATCAAACAACACATGGACATCTACCTTTATACTATATGGACCTTTAATGTGTCACCTGTCTGTATCTACTGTGAACACTAATTGTGATGAAAGACAAACTTGAGAGAAACCTGACAGTAAAGTGAAGTCATATTAAACCATTTCCATCTGTCCTTTTCCTCCCATCAGACTGATCAGCCAGGTGCAGGGTAACTGCGCTCAGGACATCTTCATGCAGGTGGCCAGGAGCATCTTTGCTGACGGCATCAACTGGGGTCGAGTGGTGGCGCTCTTCCACCTGGCCTACAGACTCATACACAAGGTAACATATTGACACAGGTATCTCACAGAGTAGTGCTTCTCAGCAGGGCTGATCTTTGAAGTCAGGTACCAGTTTTTATGAAGATGCTGGGTCAGGGTTAGGGATACCCAGTGGTTGCCCAGTAGAGTTAGAAAGGTGATCTGCACTGTGTATTTTCATAAGTTGAACGATTCTGAGCTATTTATACTATGTGCCCCTAGAGTATGGAATGTGCTCCAAAACGTCTATTTTGATGTCTGCTTTGATAAGTCAAATTTTCCCGTCCTAAGACCACATAAAATGCTGTGTTAACACACCAATTTTGAGTGTCTTGAGGCGTTTAAGACATTATGTGTATATATACATATACATACATATGTATATATACATATACTGTATGTGATGTGAATTTACTGTACTATAAATGATGGTATCATAGTAGGTCTCCTTTTTTCAAAACACAGATCCATAAATTGCACACAAAATGCAAAGTGCCACGAATGTGCTGCAAAATGAAACATCATTCAACATATCATAAAAACATCTAAAAATCAAGTATTTGCATCAAATGCCAAACTCTTTTTTTCAGTAGGCCTATAGTAAATTCTTGGATTTACCTTGTTCTAAATCTAGAGCTCTTCTGTCTTCCAGAGGTTTGTATTTACATTTTTAAAGTAACAGGACAGATCTGTTGAGAGGCTGAAATGTTCACAGTACAGTAAACACCAATGTAATGTTGAAACACAATGTAGTTATTTTTCCAACATGTAACTGTTGTAACTGCAGTACAGTGTTGTGTCTGAGCATGTTTTACTCTATCTTTTCTGCATTTCTCTTTTTCTAACGTAGTCAGGTTTTTATCAAAACATCAAAACATTTGGAGTCTAAGTCTGAAGCTCTGGTGAAAAGGTTTCATCCATTAGTGACAATGTTGAAGTGACTGACTTTGCAGGTTTTGACACATGGTTTTGATTGTTTTAGAGGCTTTTGCACAGGTGATTTAGTGTTAGGAGAAATGCATGAACTGTTTTGAGAACTGCATTAAGAGTTGTGAGAATGATGTTTCTGATGAGTGAATTGCATCAAAGCAATTGAGAAAAACTGTAATGTGGTGTGTTGATCTAAATGCCACTAGATGGCAGTGTTAGAGCACGTATGACAACCTGTTGGGTTCAGCAAGCCTTTGATTTCAATGTAAACTGTTTAAGATCCATTCTGATTAGTGTAAGCACACATATGGTCTGTTGTCCACCCTCTGGACAGGAATGAGAACCTGTGGAGGAAGTAGAGACAGAGCAGGTGAGTGGTGGAGCAGGAGTGGAGCACCTGAAACACTCATATATACTTCATACAAACAGATACTTGAACTGTTGTCTATGAAACCCGCTCAGGTTCACCACTCACAGTGTTTCATTGTGCGTCAAATGGACTGTTTCAAATACTGATTCACAGTTGCATATAAGACACATGATAGGTACATAGCCAAGTGTACTCATTAGCAATAGCCCAAATAACCACAACGTAGGTATACATAGAGCTCAACATATATGAAACATTACCCCTCCATCAAAGCCAACCAATGACATGGAAGTAGGAAGTATTCAAAATGTGCATTATTAACACAGACATCAAAATAGACGTGCTGGGCCAATCTGTGTTCCATACTAGAGCCACTTTAAAACCTGGTTTTAGTAGCTGACCACTGGTCTGCACTGATTGGACCGGTGATTTGTGTTTTAAAGGCACTGACCACCAACCATCTAGAGAACATCAGGAGGGTCATCAGCTGGGTCCTTCAGGTCATCAGAGAGCAGCTCTACTCTTGGCTCATACAGCAGGGAGGCTGGGTGAGTACAGAGTCGGTCGTGGGGTTTTGTGGTTCAACATGTGGACTGGTTGGCAGGATCCAAAGGCCTTAATTTTGCTCTCCATGTTTTTCAGGAGGGGGTGATCCGTGGCTTTTCTCGGTGGAGGACTCTCGCTACAGTAGCATCAGTAGCATTGGTGGCAGCCATTGTTTACTACAGGAAGACACGCTGAGACCATCAGACCTCACGACTTTCCAATCAGGGTTGCAGCCCCACCTCTGGGGTAAACGCAGCTTGTTAATAAAGACGGTTTCTGGACATTAATTACAATCATTCCTCAACCTCCATCTCGGTAACCAGAGGGGGTCTAGTACTGTAATTACAGGCAGGAAAACCTCCTCTCCTCTCAGGATTTCAAGAACACAAAAGTGCATTAACATCCGGCTCTGCTCCGGGTGTCTCCGTCACCTTCACCAGCAATGATTCAGTGCCTTCCATGAAATTACAAGAGCAGCTGTAGTACACCTGTAGCCGCCATGTTGGAGGTTCTCAGCTCTTGTCAGCACAAGAACAGTGGTCCTCTGACAGAACAAAGGACCTAATCCTACTTAGACCAGGTCTCAGGTCCATTCTTAATGGTCTTCATCAGTTCTTGGGTCTGAGGAGAATTGAGCAGGAAGTCCCCTGAGGGGACGTGAAAACACCTGATTACACCAACAACATCTGCTGCATCTGAATTCAGCCAATCAAACTTCCACAAATGAGTGACTTGAATGTACTGTAGTTTCACCATGTCATCTTTTGCCTCACATTTTGTCAATGTTGTTTTTTTGGCTGAGAGGCAGCCATGTTTGCTCCTGGGCGAACCAGGCCTGCGTCTCTTTTATACATGGTTTAACTGCCTGCTGAGAGCTGGGTAAAGTAACACTGGCCAGCAGTCTGCATCACCTGGAAGCAAACTCCTGTGAACCACTCCTCCAGTTGTTTTGTTTTGTTTGTTCTTTCAGTGGACCAGGCCCTCTCAGCTTCAGGTAGATAGTCGAGACAGTCACAGGTGCTTCAGGTGTCCATTTTTCAAACTTCCACAGAATTTAAAAGAGTTGCAAAGTGGGAGGATGCTCTGGTTTCAGAAGTAGATGAATGGAAACAGGTACGTTCTGGCTAATGCAGCAATACAATAAGTTTATATTATGGTCAACAGTTTGAATTATTTGTGCTTCATTTGTAAGAAAACATGAATTTCCATCACCTGGTGGACGATCCTCGGTCACCAAGGCTACGCAAAACGAGGCAAAGAGATGTAGCACATTCAGTCAACTGTTTTCCCAGCAGACATTTTAAGCTTGAATAGCACCACATAAATGATGGCTGTGTACCGTTTAGTCCTGTCAGCTCCAGGGCTCTCGTCCTTGACCCCTCAATGGAACATTGTTAATGTGGTTAGTTCCACCTGTGCTTTTTCTTGTGACAAGTCAGATGTCTCCCGTGGAAAAGGACAATTTCCAACAAAATACAACGTCGGAGTTTCTAAATTTGTCTAGTGAAGTAACTTGAACTGGTTCTTGGATCGTTAGATTTCTACAAAGTGTCATCTGAGGCTTCTGCTCGCAGCAGGATTTCAGCTTTCAAAGCACACACTCCTGTACCTGTGAATTTTAATTTTTTTAAAAAGACATTTTCTATACACTCAGCATAGTAGCTTCTTTTGTACTGACTTAACCAGAGACTTTCATCTAAACAATCTAACCTTTGTCTGTGCAGGAGGTGAATGTGACTTAGTTCTTACTGACTGTGGATACTGAATGCATCCTTCCACCTGGCAACTCTGCAGACTGCTGAAACACTTCTGTTCTAGACGGTGACACTTTAGTCCTGGTGTTGATTCTGTTTACAGAGAGTCACTCTATCAGATAACTAGCATAGTATATGGGTGAGTCTCTCTAGAACTGTAGAGTCATGTTAGCATTCAAAGACATGTTGAAGTGCTGAGCTCGTTCTGCCCCCTCTCTGTCTGTGATCATGTTCCTTCTGTGTGTGAATGTCGTCGAATGCATGTGACAGATGTTAAGGTTGTCAGACAACTGCATAACAATCATCATCATCAGTGATCTGATTAAGTTAGACACTGACCCACTATCAGATGACTGTCACAGTCATCTCACCACAGCAACAGGTCACATGATTAAAATAATAAATAATCAGAGGTAAAGGCTACAGAGCAAACTGCAAAATTTAACCTGCTGACAGGAAACACAGTGACACCTGCAGCCACAGTAACACTCCTCACTCACCCCACTCTGAACACTGATAGAATAATGATCTGTATAATAGTGTCTTTTGTCACATGTGACCAGTGTTTTCAGATGTGTTTACATTGTAATCCTGAGCTGAGGTGGTCACCTGCGTCACTTTGGTCTGCATATGGAGACAGAGTGTAAAGTAGTACTACTCATCCAACATCAGTCTTCTCTTTTTTCAGCAGTTGCTTGTGCAGTATTTCAACTTCGTTCTCACACCAGTGAGTTTTCATGATGAACAGATACTGGTAGATTTTTAGACTTATGCAACTGTTGCCAAAAAAAACTTATTTATGTCCTTTAGTTTTTACATTTGTAATATTGTGTATGAAACAGGATCACACCTGAGGAGAGGGAACTTCTAGAGGCCATTCTTTACAGTTGTGGGGAAACTGGTTTATAAATAAAGAGGTAATTATTTAAATGATTTTTTTTTACTTGTAGCAGCGTGTCAGGGTCAGGTGGTCTGATGGAAACTGGATGATTGTGGTGATTTAAATGGAAACAGTGGGTGCGGTTGTTATCGAGCACCACATAAGCTTGTGTCAAGTATTTTTGCTACGGAACTGATCGTGCACTTTGAAGAAAGAAATCACACTATTTATCTGCTCTCCTATGGTTTAATGTAACCTGGTGATTATTTTAATGATCTCATTGGAGTTTTCTTAATTCTGTGAATAAATTTCAGATGTATTATATCACTCGTTCCTGTGTGTGTGTTCTGAGTCGTCCAGTTTCAGTGGAGCCCTGACATGAGGTGACTTTGTCTCTTGTTCCAGTTCTCACATCACAGTGTGCAAACCTGTATGTCATCAGCCCTCAGCAAGGCAGTAGCTCCTGAGCTCATATCCTCAGTACGTCCTGTTTTTAAATCACTGGATGTGCACTTTCTGAGCTAATTCCAGCACATTTTTAAAGTCAGTCTATTTAAATTTGGATTAATTAAGGTTTAGGTCGGATAAAGGATACAGTATTTCCTCCCCAGAATCTGTATTTGTGGTGGTGTGGAGACGGCTTTCAAACAGCATTTAGGCCTTATAAGAAAAAAAAATACAGAAAACATGGATAAAAGTTTTATTTTTGTGTGTCTAGTCAAAACTTTCTGGGAATTTTTATCAGATCTTTTATCAAGCTTATGAACAGCTGCAGCAGTTACTCTGTAACTGTGATATAATTCTCTACAAGCACAGAAACGATCTGTTAACAAAACACTGACACATCATCACGTCATTAAGTTGCTCAAACTGTTTATTACATTTACAATTATTTCCACATCCAGCAGTTACACATCAGCGTGTTGATTCATGTGGTGTCTCTGTCACCTGATGAATCTTAGTCCAGTGTTCCCTCTCTTTTAGCTTTGTTCGGGTCAGCGGTAGGAGGAAAAGTGACAAAACATTCATACCCAAGTATCATCAGCAGTAGTTACCGTGGTAACTATCTCCTGTGACTAATTCGCTCTGACATCATCAGATCATTGATTCTGGGTCCTTTTACTGATGTAGCTGCTCCAGGTGGAGCTGCTTTAACAACCTAGGGGTCTGAGGGGTCATCACATGATTCATGGGAGAAGAAGAAGAAGAAACAAAGTTCAGCTACACAAATCTGTTTTCAGTTTCTGCACTTTTCTGTAATGTTTGATTTTTTACTGAAATGTTGGATCATTTAACGTCTGTTGGGTAAAATGGAGAGGAAATGACATCACAGCTAAGCACTGATTTATTGTAAGCAATGTTTAACATGTGGTGACTAATCACAGTCTATCTGTCAAATAAATGTAGTACAACATTTTCCTCTGAAATGTGGAGTAGAAGCATTAAGTAACCTAAATGTAAATAATAAACACCAAGTTGTGAGGGAACTGGGAGGCATGCCCCTCACTAAGCTGAAAAGACACACACACTGACTGTGTAAAGTTGCACAAACTAATACAGGAAATTCATTTTTGTTATGTTGTGCTTTTATTTTTGAACCCTACTAACCACCATGTCTTTGAGGTCTACTTCCAGGGGCGTTTTTTCATGGAGCGGTTTGTTTAGTACTTCTTGAGTTTGTTATGTATTTTATTTATGTTGGTGTGTATGTAAACATTGATAATGAAATAAAAGCTGTGTGTGTCTGCTGTTTGCTGCTGAGTAGGTCATGGACACATGCTGTTTCTCTGAAAACAGCTGCTGCAGCTACAAACAGCAGCACTGACTGTAAAGCTGTTGGCTATAGAACAAAAACTGTGATATTGATAATAATTCTCTGTGTACAGGAGGATTTCTTTCTCCAGGCCAGAGGCCCTGCTAACGACTCCTCCTGCTTCCCTGCTGTGCCTGATCCTGACCCGAAGAAGCTGAGTAGGGTCATCTGGAGGTTGTAAATCAAACCATATGTTCTCCCTCCTCTGTGTCTGAACCTTGAGCCAGTTCATGACCCTGTTGTTTATTTGGTTTGTAAAAGTTATCTCCTCTACATAGACACTACAATTACATAAACATCTGTAGCATCTGGCTGCCTAACCAGCCCTGATGAGCTAAACCAGCCAAAGTGGTGACTGACAGGAGTTAGCAGCTGTCTTCTGTGAGATTTGTGTCTTTAACCCTTTAATATTAGCAGGGTTTGATTTTGAGTGCAACACAGTATTTGCTATTGTTACAGCACATTTTTTGAACCCGTTTTTAAACCTAAAATAAAATAAAGTATCATTTCAGCTCTGCAATTAAACATCTTCTTTTTAGTGTGAGTGCAGAGATTCATTGAGCACCGCGGTGTCGAGGTCGAGACAAAGTGTTTTTATTATTATTATTTTTTTTTTTTTACCTTTTGGCTTCCAGTTCCGCTCACCGGAAGGAACCTGTGGAGCGGAACTGATGTTCTCGATGTGCGAAATTACCCGGACAACGGAGGTGTGGACAAGTGCAGCAGCCTGTAGTTAATGCAGGCATAAGTAAATGTACCAGCAAAGATCCTCTGTGTTTAATAACATGTCGCCTGTGTAGGGTTGTTAAAGAGAAGATGACGTCATGAATTATGTCTGAAGCTGCTGTAGAGGAGGTTTCAGTTTTATCGGCCATTTACTGCGGAGAGGGAGAGTTCCGGCTCCTCCAGCAGTCTGGTGAGTCAGTGAACGTCTCACTGTCACTCTACACACACAACACAAACTACGACCATCAGCATGACAGCACACAACCTGGGGCCATCAGCGCTTATACAGGCGAAAATGTTCAAGTCAATTCAAGTGTCCTGCTACTTTCATGCTAATATCAATCAATAGAAGAAACTATGCAGCTGTTCCTAAACATTCTCTCACTTCTCATTTAGTTCAGTTAAAACATCTGGATGTTTGACTGTCAAAGCTCAAAGGTGAACTCTGTCATTTTGTAGCTGTAGCAAAAATAAATCTGGCCCAAACATATAACATAAGATAAGATAAGATAAGGTAAGGTAAGATAAGATGAACCTTTATTGATCCCATACTGGGGAACTTCACTTGTCCCTGCAGCATAAGAAAACAAGGTAGAAGAAAAAAACAAGCATAACAATAGAATAAAGTAGAAAAATAACAACTCAACCATGAATAAGAAGGTATGTACATAAGTATTTGCATGCATACATGCTCCCACATCTGGACCAGTTCTGGCACGCACACAGAAAATTATCCAGCTGTCCGTCAGTACTGGAGGATATCAGCTGGAATCAGCTCAGATGTGGAAGTGTATGGGCCAGACTCTGGCCGAGGACCCAGGCCTGTGTTGTGTCAGTTGGTTATTGGTTTTATTTTGCTATCTGCGGCTGTACTATGACTGTGTTTGCCTTGCAGTGCAGGATGGGCTCCTGGTCCAAATCAACACCACTGTTCCAGGGGAGAGAGGGCTGAACCTGAGTCTGTTGTTCCACCTGCACCCCCAGTACCCTTCCTGCCCCCCCGACATCTCTGTCTCCTCCACTGCTTTCTCCAGGAGCCAGTGTCACAGCATCAGACAGAGGCTGCTGGACCGAGCTGCAGCCTTACCACCAGAGCCAATGGTCCATCAGCTGGTAGACTGGTTACAGGTAAACTGACTGACTGGTTACATCATTTAATTTATTCTTAATAAATGTGTCTCTGAAGTGTGGCCACAACAAACTAAACTAAAATCAACCCTGTGGAGGATACGAACCAGTTTTCATGGATGATGTAGCTGCTGTGTGATGTGTAACAGCAGCAGAGTGAGGAGGTGACAGAGGGCTGCAGAGGAGCTGAGGAGGAGGTGAAAGACAGAGACGGAGAGGAGAGGTGGACCGCAGTGCTGTCGTTGGACCACATCCGATCTCGGAGTCGTTACATCGGACTGCTGGAGCGCTGGAGCCAGCAGCTGCAGCTGCCTGGGAGGTTGTTACTGGGACAGAGTATACTGGTTATTCTGCAGGGAGCCAGAGCTGACATCAAGGTACTGACCCACAATTAACTCTGCATCACAGACAGTACATATAGTGTATAACTGACACACTATATGGTTGAGTCTTAGCAGTTTAAAGAGTGATTGATTATGGTCTGGAAAACAAGTTAAAAGGTGATGTATATCAGTAATACATTAAACATCTTCTACGCATTGTTATTATATGAATTCATACTGGAGACAGATGAGGCTGTGATGAAGGCAGCCTGTGGCTCACACAGGATGAAGAACCAGAACAACAGCACCCTCCTCCTGCTCTGTGCTTTAAATGAATCCATCAGGTGTCACAGTATGAAGCAGTTAACCATCATTTTCATCATAGAGCAATCTGTAGATTATTTTTCATATACAGTATCATTGGTACATTACATATTTTATTGGTTGAGCTTCAGAAAGCAGTTATAAATAAAACATGATGTCATCAGTCCAAGTGTCCAAAAACTGAGACACATTCAGTTTAGCATCATGTTAGGATGAAGAAAAGCAACAAATCTCCACATCTGAGGAAGGTTTGGATTTGTTTCATTAAAGGTGCGATATGTAAGTTATCACTACAATGTTAGTATTAGCAGATGTTTGTTGTTGTGTTACCTTTAGCAACACCAGATTTAAATTTTTGTTTTCCTTCTATTTCTATCATTTCTTGTCTTCTACTGAAGTTAGCATGCTAACCTGTCCCTTCCTGTAATACTTCTCTGTGATAGTGAGTCACTGTAGCAGTGAGAGGGCGTATTCTAACCTGTAGTCATGCATAGTCAGTGTGTTACCTGCAGTAGATTTAGACCAGCATGCTGCCGATTAGGAGAGGCAGGGAACACGATGCACTAGCAGAGCGATGTGCTGCTGTCAAAACAGCGCTTTCCTTTGGTACTACATTTTTCTCAACTGTATTTCTTGGCACAAGTGCACCTATCTGTATTACGCCACAAATGCAGGTGAGCTGAGTGAATCAGAAAGAGCTAAACTTCACTTTTTTTGACAGGAAGATAAAGCTGAAAATATTCTACATGAAACGTGCACTTAAACAGATATTTGATTGTTATGGTTGGCGTCTTCTAAAAGTGTCTAAAACAAGTTTTACTCTGCTGACCCCGCCCACAGCAGCCCATTGCTCTGTGTCTGTGTTGGTGTTCCTGACTGCTTCTCTAAACTGGCAGCACACTGATCCGAATCTACTGCGGGTAACACACTGACTATGCATGACTACTTCACACAACCCCACACCAAGTAACCTGAACTATCACTTACAGCTCTGGGAAAGCAACCAATATCATCACCACCACCTGCTCCCAGCAAGAAACCATGTACAGCAGATAAAAACTTACATATAGTAAGTAAATCAATCAATAGGACTGAGTATCGATGCTGATTTCATCAATTCAATTGCAAGTCATAAAGTGCTGATTTGATTTACTTTTGATAGTTTTTAAATCCAACATGCAGCCACACATCTCCCTACAGACTCCTCTAGCCTTAACCCAGTAGTGTTTCTGTGCCTTAGAGAACATTCAGGTCGCATGTGACACTCATTCATTCACAAGGGAAAATAAACACAAACCGAGGCCACTATAAGACTGACTGACTGGCAACATAGTGTGGAAAAACACTCAGAACAGTTTTTTAAAGTCATTCTCAGAACATCCCATTCATCAGGCTACATTGCCGTGTCTACCAGGTGGCACATAGAGGCCATCCATTCATCCCGGATGTGTTTCCCATGTGTCACTGATCCAAACAGGACACAGCCACAAATAGTCCTAAAAGTTCACGTATGGACAGAAGTGTCCATTTTGAATACCTTTGTATTGGGACGTGCATGCACATTCAAAAAGTTGGCAAGTTTTCCTAAATTAACATTTTGTCATTTTTGGAAACTCCCCCAATCAAACTGAACTACAGTGTCCTGGGTGGCCCCAGAGTCCCCAGATTTTCAACAAATAGGGTGACTAGTCTAAGGCTGCAAAATCCACCCCCCTCTTGGACAACTAGAAAAGAGTTTTTCTTTGTAAGAATCGGGATGAAGTTGGTGTCAGAGTGGTCTGGCTTTATGCCCTCTGTGGAAGATGTTTTAATGTGTTGCTGTCACACTCATATGGGATGCAGTGAAGCTTATTTACACCTTTCGCACCTCGTATGTCTGTGAGGAGAGTCGTCCACCTCCCACTGACTTCACATTCACATTGTGGATATAATACTCTGTAACTTGAACCTTACTTGACATGTAAATGAGTGTTCCGCATGTTATTGTTGTATTTTTGTGATCACATGATGAGTGACTGCTGCTCTGCCTCCCTGTGCAGTGTGACCTGACTGTTTGCACTCATCACTGTCTCCTCAGGAGTTTTGCCGCCTGTTGAAGACAGTGAAGGTGGATGTGGATTCTTCAGGGAAGAAATGCAAGGAGAGGATGATGAAGGTTCTCATCGAAACCCCCTCGCATTCCTCCTGTGGACATGGGTATGGATAACTTGACTCTGATGTAGCAGGAGGGACATATGATGCTCACACAGTGGTGTCACAGCATCTCCAATGTCTCTGTGTTTCTGTCAGGCTCCAGAGGTTTGTGGTGAAGGACTACCAGTCCTCAGCAGAGCTCACTGCAGTCTTCCAGGAGCTCCACATGACGGAGCTGTACCAGCAGATACTGCCATCATTAAGTGACTGACAGCACGCCACAGTTACCATGATGACTCAACCTGAACTGAGAAGAGCCTCAACAAATACAGACCCAGCGAGCACAGACAGGAAGACCACCAAAATAAACATAAATCACCACAGAGCTACAGCACAACAGATACAAAGTGACTCTGGTGTGTAACACAGAAAAAAACATGGCTGTCATTACTGCTGATGTTTGACTCACTGATGGAATGAGAGTGGATCATTAGACATATTTTTATTGTTATTTGTGGTTATTGTACAGGCAAGGATTGTACCAGTAAAGCTCAGCTGTCTCTGCTGATGCACCTTTGCAAGTGACAGTTTACATTCACAAGTCAAAGTTTGACAGAGCTTTTGGTGATCAACACAGGTTTATTCCCTGGATGACATTGTTGCTGGTTTAGTCTTGAGTTTTTAATGTTCTGGAGACAAAGTTCAGATTTGAAACTTACCAGGTTTTCAGTGGCTTTAAAATACATCTAGTATAATAAGTGCACATAATGTAATGTCTACAGCATCAAGCTTATTGACAGTTTGACATCTTAAATAAATACAAATGAAGAATATTCCATTTTCCCAGTGATACTGGTCAGCATTTAAATATTTATTGTCGGCACCAAGCAACTTCTTCTTCTTTTTCTTCTCCTCCTCCCTCTCCTCCCTCTTCTCCTCTCCTCCTCCACCTCCTCCTCCTCCTCCTCTTCCAAAAAGGAAGCAGGACTCATCATTCTGCTCTTGATCATTAGTAGTTCTTTTAGCATCAGTTCCAGCTGCAGGAAGAGCAGAGGGGAGAAATTTCTATTTCATTTATTTACTTTTTTTTTAACCTTTATTCATTTTCCAAATGGTTCTAAACAATTGCTGATGTTGGTCACGGAGTTGACAGGTACAATAAACCTCAGTCCATGTCTTTTTATCACAGGAGTCCATCTGTAGAAAAGTCCATTTGCAGCTGGGCTGTCAGACACTCCTCTGTGTGACTTGTTTTAGCCTTTGAGTTCACTGACTTATGTTTTGTGACAATACAATACTTTCATTCTCCTCTTTGAGTCTTTGTCTTTGAGCCTATTTGTTTGCAGTATAGGGCTGAGTTCAAGGCTGTTCCTCAGTCATTCAAGTAATTGTGCATAATGATAACAGGCTGAAAAGACTGCACTGCAAAACACTGAAAACATGTTATTTTCTCTCTCTTTATCTAAAAAATAATATGAAATTCTGTTGTCGGATTTAGAAAATGTTTAGCAGTAATATAGCAGTAATAGGAAGGAATAGTTCTTTCTACCAATATGCAGAAAGTAATGTGTGTGTGTTGATGGCACCAAATCCCGACACCTTGACTATCCTGTAGGGGTTCCACAAGGTTCTATTCTTGGACCAATATTATTTACACTTTATATCAATGACTTACCTAATGCATGTGCAGACATGAACATAACATGTAATTTTTACATGTGCTTAAGACATTCCAGAGGCCTCCTTCCTTTTTACATCTGGAATGAGCCCTGTGCAGGACTGGCTCACTAAATCTGGTTTCTTATTGAATACTAAAACAACGGTGTGTATGATATTCACAAACTCTACTCTTCTATCCTTTAAAATTCATGCTGAAAAGGTGTTAAACACCATAAAATTAAATTTACAAAATTTTAAGAGAATCAGATCATTTCTCTCGGTTAATGCTGCCAGAATGTTCCTAGACTCATGATTTTATTCATTCCTGTTTATAGACCATTTATTATGTGTTAAATCCTACTGTTTAATCTACATTGTAGCTCTTGTAATCTTCTGCCATATCACACAATCAGCATCTATAAATGTCACACATTTTCACTCACAATTAATACAGTGTTACACATACACACATATAAAACATACCCTCTTACGTGAGGTTGGATGCCTATACTCTTCATTCTCATCCACAGACACATCATCATCATGTGCTCATCATGTGTTCCCTATAGAGAGGTGAATGGAAATGATGGGTCAGAGAGTGGAGAAATGAGAACACAGGTCCCAGACTGATGTTGGGATCACAGTATGTGGTGGTGTGTCTTAAACAGCTAAGATCTCTGTGTTATGAAAGTTAAAATGTTCCTCTGTAACTGAGTGTGGTTCAGATTATTAATCCAACATCAGATTTCAATCTAAACATGATGTCAGATGGGATTGGCTCCATCCACACTTCTGTGATAATCTGTATGGCTGAGTTTATATGAAGCAGCAGCGCTGAAATAAAAAGCTTCATCTGTGCAGTAACTCTAAATGTCTAACAGAGGGAGCTGCAGTAATGATACCTGACAGTCCTGTTAGCATAGTTCACTGAGCTGGTCTGTGAACTTTTACAGTATATTTGTGACAATCACTGATTCTCTTGTTTGAATAATTTGTCTGATATGTTTTCCTCCTCCTTCTCCTCTTGCTCCTTCTCCTGCTCCTCTTCATTCCTTCATGACACTGAGGTTCTTCACCTCTCCACACCTCTGCTATAAAAATAAAATCCTTTTACAACTCAATGCAGCTTTGTGTGAGTGAGTGTGTGTGTGTGTGTGTGTGTGTGTGTGTGTGTGTGTGTGTGTGTGTGTGTGTGCAGGCAGGTGACCGATGAGTCATACACCCTCACAAACAGCAAACACAAGGTCAGTGCAAGGCTGTCTAAAGAGTAACAAGCCACAGGTCAGTGACCTGGAATCTGTCTGAACAGTGACTGAAAGTCAGTGCGGAACAACATCATGTTCAGCTGCTACAAACACACGAAAAGACTGAGACTCAGAGGTTCTCCCTGAGATCACTAAACAGTTTAGACAACCCACACACACTGTCATATATCCACTGTCTGTGAAGTCTATGCCACACTCTGTATTCAGAGACAGAGCAGAGTGATGACATGATCTGAAGCTCCGCCCCATGAACTTTGGAAAGATTTTTATTTGTGTGCAGTGATCAGTCAGAGGTTCCTCCTTCTCTTCTCAGCCACAGACTGAACATCACACAGGTGAGTACCCGAATCCACACAGGTATAAAGCTCTAATGTCATGGTTGAACAAAGTGCACTATGATATAAAGATCCACTGAGTGATGAGCTCCACTTGTGATAAGTAAACTATAATTATTTGTAGTTTTGTGGATGCTGCAGATTCTTGTGGAGGGGGAAGTTGTGTCAGTAAATCTGTTAACCTTGTGCTTTCCACCTGTGAGTGGTCATGGGATTAGGAGATCGTTAAAAGTTAATTTCTTATTGCATCAGACTCATGGCGTCTGTAAACATGTTTGAACATTTCTTCCATCTCCTTCATATCAGATGTCAGTTTCCACTCATATGGTCTTTGTAATCACTAGTTGTGGTCACAATTGTTCAGCGTTTTGTTTGACTAGTTGAACAAAAACTCTTATTAGTCATTCTTCTTCAGCAACTAGTGGCACTTCTGTCCAACTAGTTCCAACAGACGCTGCACTAGTAGCAGACAGTTAAACTGGAGGCATGTGGTTACACCCAGCAGAGGTGAAGGGGGGAGAGACAATGTTAGCTTTAACAAGCTAACATTACGATTTTTCTTACCTATTGATATTCACTCCAATCACTGGTGTACTACACAAGCGCACCACCCAAGGACAAATCCCAATGGGCCACCATATCAATGGTCTGTTTTGACAGTCCAAAACCTCCATAAGGTTTTTATTGGCAGTGTCAGTCTCTACCGGCCCTCTCTCTATGCCTGTAATTCAGGGTGTGCATGAGAGCGGGCAGTGTGTGTCAGCCAGTACTGGGCTCACTTCACTTACACAGGTGTAGTGCTGCTGGTGAAGAAACAGAATATTCCCAGTTTCTATGATCTGGTTGAAATTAATTTACAGTTTTTAAGATCTGAAGATCTGATCATATGTATGTCATGTAGAGAGCCAATAAAAACAAATGACATGTTCAAAGTTGTCATATGGACATTTAAGGTGTATTGATTAATTCACAACGTTAATTCATGGATTGAGTAACAGAAAAAAACATTCCACCTTAAAAGTGTCCAATAGCTGCACAATGAATTAGATTTTTAAATAGTAAAGATAAAAAGACAGAAAAGATCCTTTCATTCATCAGTTTCTTTTTCTGTGATGTATTCACACAGAAACATGATAAAGTCTGTTATACTTGGACAGCTTGTGCTGCTGGAAAAAAATGCTAGCTTAGCTACATTTTCATAGCCTGGTCTGTTAGAGCAATGGTGTGACTGTGGCAAGGACATTTACGGTGGCCCTGTGAGCGCAATGCACTGCAACATAAGAAAACACATGCAAACAGTCACAACAAAAGCAAATACACAACCACACTGCAAATACTCACAAGACAACAGAAGTGTTTCCAGGGGACACTAAAAAGTGATGAGGGGATACCCCAGTTGCTCACAAGTTCATCATTTTCATTGTGTTGTGAGTATTTGCAGCACATGTGTTGTCAAATTGATGAAGATGTTTTCTGAATTTGTTTGTGTATTGTCTGTTTGCATGTGTTTTTCTTAAGTTGCAGTGCATTGAGAATTCAGGGCCAGTGTAGTTCTTAAAGGTTAGTTAATGATTCGCTGCATAGCCTCAGATGAAGACTTGAATCCTTTGCACTGAGATGTGAAATGAGGTTCTTTCTTCTGGCCTGTCATCTGTTTTGTCCTTATTTAACTGTGAAATACAATTTACTGTGTAACTCATATCGCCTGGTGAAGCAGAGACAGCAGAGATGTGTGTCCTCGGCATTGTGGCTGACAGAGACTAGTGGTAGCATGTACAGACTGAAAAGGATGAGGCTTAAGAATGAACCTTGGGGAACACCACTGTACAGTATAACCACAAACTGGATATATTTTACAGAAAATGTGTTAAGCAGCTGTTTTTCTGCTCCTGCCATCAGGTCTCACACTAAAAATGAATACACTATCTTCAAGTCTTCTGTCTTTAATGAAAAGGTTGAAATTTCTCAGATTTCTAACGCCCCTTCCTCTATAGATATGTTTGACATCTGGATCATGCTGTTTCTCCTCCTGTCAGGTAAAGTGATGCTTCATTCACACACAGAATTTACACACACATATGATTTATATAGTAGCATTATTTAATCTAAACCTGTTATTCTCACGACACTTGCAGGGGGGAGGGCGTTCATGATCCACAGCACCCAGCGCAGCCTGTGTCTGGAAGACTCTGCAGCTACAGGTGAAGTCCTGCTGAAAGGGTGCAACCTGGACTCTGTGTATCAACAGTGGGTCTGGATCACTCAGGGCAAGCTGATGTGTGTCGCAACATCCAGATGTTTGTCGGCCCAGCAGACAGAGCCAGTCCGGACCTTGTCCTGCCAGGAGCCGGAGGGTGATGCTTCAAGGTTACTGTGGGACTGTGACAGGGACAGGCTGATCAGCAGGAACACGTCAATGCTGCTGTCAGTAGATGGCCAACGTGTGATTCTGACTTACAACAGCAAACAGTCCAAGTGGAGATCTCTGGATGAGGGGGACATCTGCCAGGAAAAACTCAGTAAGTCAGGGAGGATTACAGAAACAGAAAGGTCTCATCATAATCTATTATATCTATAATAATACAGTACATCATTATTTGTTTGACCATATTTTATATTAATAATCTGCAAAGAACCCTGTAACAAAAGTTATGAAATTAATGTTGTGAAGTAAAAATACAATAAACAATATATTTAGTAACTTAACATTATACTAAAGGCAAGACACCAAGCAGTGAGTGAATGAGACACTGATGGGAATCAGTCACACACTCATTAGACAGCATCACTGTACAGCTGAATTGAACCTGCAGAGAGGGGCTGAGTACTGAGTCACTGCGTCATCCTCTTTAAAGGAGTTTAACCTAATCTAGTTTAGTTGTGATTAATAAACTGAAGTGAAAATGATAAAGCCGTTGTTTTATCATCCTGCCCTCATGTTGATTAAGACGACGCAGTTTAAGTATTTACATTTGAGATTAATTGAAAAAGATGCATGCTGCACACATCACTGTTGAACTATGAATGTTTATTATTAGCTATTATTATTTCTATCTATCTATCTATCTATCTATCTATCTATCTATCTATATTAACAATAGATCAAACACATGTAATGTAAGAGTGATAAACTTATAATGATCACTAGTAATGATCACTTCTCAGTGTTTTAGCTGTTGGGTCTGTAAATGTTGTGTTTTGGTCTCAAAATGTTGTTTCCAACAGAAGCAGCTGTTTTCATAGAAACATCTGTAAACAGCCTCTACCTGATCAGCAGCAAAAAGCAAATAGATGCAGTCACAGAGCAGCTGGTGAACACAGTGGAGCGTTTAGCAGCTAAAGAGACAGATATTTCCCTCAAGAGCTGGTGGAGACCAAACACAGAGCTAAAAGAGAGGGAACAGTGGACTGAGATTCATCAGATGACACAGACATCATATCACATGAATCATTATATTGATCTGTGTCTGCTGGCTGTACTACTAAACATGTCCAAAAATTGTCTGTCTGCCTGTCTGTCTGCCTGTCTGTCTGTCTGTCTGTCTGTCTGTCGGTCTGTCTGTCTGCCTGTCTGTCTGTCTGCCTGCCTGTCTGTCTGTCTGTCTTCAGGACTCAGGAGGGCGTCTGATGATCCAGATGAGTTTCAGGATGAAGAGGAGCAGGTCGGTGAGAGTGCAGCCATGACAGAGGAACAGAGACAGTATCTGCGCTGGTACTATCGCACAGAGGATTGTAAGTGCTGCAGATATCACTCACCTCAGACTGTTCTGAAAGCTACAGCTAGCATCTGATGCTAGTTAGTCACCTGTCAGACACGGATCACTCAGTGGTTCAGACTGGTGTCTGAGGCTGAGCACAGTCTCATCCTCAGAGAGAAGTCTCTTCTTTGTTCCTAAAGAACTGACTCACTTCTTTATCATTTATCTGCTAAGCTGTCAAAAGCACACTCCTCTCACTCATCCAGCTGACTGACAGGTACCTGGATCACCACAGTTTAACTTTCACTGGAATGAGAAAATATCAGGATCAAATAAAAGAAATTTAATCTGGACACTTGAACAGTCAATCAGAATGTACTCTGGGATGCTCTCATAAAAAGAGACAGATGCAAAAAATGTATACTTTACTCTGTTTATTGATGTTTCATAAACAATATGTGATTATTAATAATATTGATTATTAAAGCCAGTTTGTTGAAAACCTGTTTAATCTCCAAATCTCTAATGTCTGTTTAATCTCTAAAGTCTAGATTTCATAAAAAGAAAAAAAATAGTATGAGTAGAGTCACATGATCAGCACTCAGCCAGTCACATGAATGCTGATCATTGTTTCCATCTCACTGACTTTTCAAAATAAGAGCTCACCATCCATGGTTGTTTATCCAAGATTAACACATAGATTCTCCAGCTCTGTTAGCTGTATCAGAAAGACCAGGGTCATGATCCTGGATGAGTTAAACAACATAACCACATTTATAATATAAATATATGTATATATATATATATATATATATACATATATATATGTGTGTGTGTGTGTGTGTGTGTGTGTGTGTGTGTATACACAAATATATACAAATGCAATATTATTGAAGCAGAGTGTTGTATTCTTGTTGCAGCAACCACATGGAAGTTTGTGCTGCTGGGACTGGCCTTTGTCTGCCTGTTGGTTGGTTTTCTGCTACTGGGAATGGGAGCCATGGCCAACAAGTATGACTTCAATTTATTCAATGACACTCATGTGTGTATGTCATACTGACTTGACTTACACAGTGAAGCTGACTGACACAGTGAAGCTGCTGACTGACAGTCCCTTGCCTGTTTCCCACAGGAACAGAAAGAAGATAGCTCAGTACAAAGCAGCAGCATCTCTGGTTAAGAAGAGTGGAGATGAGGAGCTGCAGATCACCTCACCACTCAGAGACGACTGCAGAAGCAAACCATCAACTTCATCATCATCCTCTCCTGACAGGCTACTGAACGGAAACGGAGAGGTGAACGAACTCAGAGCAGGAAACATCCTGGTCACATGGAAAGATGGCAACACCTCTTGCCTGTACTCAGATCCTGCACCACAGGTGGAGCAACATGAAGAGGAACAGGAAGAGGAACAGGAAGAGGAGCAGGTGGAGAAACAGGTGGAGGAGCAGGTGGAGGAGCAGGTGGAGAAAGACGTAGTGGTGTCAGCTGCTGAGCTGTCATCTCATGAAGTAAAGACAATAGAGTGAAGGGTTCACATTACAGTGAATAGTATGATTCTCCTCCAGAGGAATTCATATGACGTTACCCTGTGTTACATCTGTAAAACAACATGTCTGACACTCTGAAAACTTTATCTCCACCTTCACTGCCAGCTTCTAGAGATGAAAAACAAATATTCAGGCAGAATGTTAGATATGTTTGATTATTCACTCAAATGCTCAGATCAACTTTGTTCATTATATTGAGAAATATACTGATTTGCTGTCATTGAAAGAGTTCACACTGATACCACTCTCATGTCTTAATGGTAAATATGAAGCTACAGCTAAGAGACAGCTAGCATAGCTTAGCATAAAGACTAAAGACTGTAAACCTGGCTCTGCCAGCCAATAGCTGATTAACACCTGTACCTTGTTTGTACTAAACAAAAATGTTAAAAAAAAAAGGTTTTATTTCTTCCGTAGCAGCAGCAACTACTGTTCACAGCTTCAGGGAATCTTGTTGTCGCAGTGAGGTGGTGGTGTACCATCATGTCTGAGACCTGTGTGATACTGAGACCTGTGCTCACTGACAGTATCTGACCCCCTGTAGCCACAGACGCTGCACAGCGCTAAAGGGTTGATGAATAAATACCACCTAACCCAATCTGCCCCTGCCAACAAGTATGACTTCAGTTCATTCAATGACACTTAGTGTATGTCATAGTGAAGCTGTTCGCTGACACAGTGAAGCTGACTGAAAGTGAAGCTCCTCACCGACACAGTAGATACCAGTCTTCCATGGAACCTACAAACCCACAGTACTGTTCATTAGACAGCATGGACAGAGGCAGGTTAGCTGTTTCCCTGTGTTTTTATGCTAAGCCAAGCTAACCACATTCAGACTCCACCACACAGACACGAGAGAGATTCATGTATTCCCCATAAACTGAACTGGATAAGAAGATAATAATTGTGATGTCATCCCAATATGTGTGTGTGTGCATGTGTGTGTGTGTGTGTGCGTGTGTGTGTTCGCCATCATTAACTAATAAAATCATTTCTGGAGAAACTGTGATGGTTTTCTTTAAGGAAGACTTTACATGGGTGGACATCACTCAAATCAACACCACTCTGATATAAACTGATGGTTTAATGACAGGAAGTGATCAGAGAGGGAATGAGCTGAATGAGCAGGGAACCTTTACTAGTTGTTGGATATACAGTATGTATGTGCTGAGGAGTGCTCCCCCTGCTGGCTCCATCTGCCTACAACATTCAAACATCAATACATTATTAAGGCAGATGATATTTACACCCTGGTGTAAATACAGTGTAAATATCATGGCAGAAACAAGCATAGCCAATCATGCTATTTGCACCTGATAACACTAAAGGAGTTTTTGTGGATCAAGAGGTGAGGGGGTGGGGCTGCCAGGTGTAAATATTTGAATAGTGTGTGACTGTTCTCACCTGGGTACAAATACACTCTCAGATAAGATCAATCAATCAATCAATCAATCAATCAATCTGATGTTTCTGTGTCTCCATCCATGTAGCTCATTCTTCTGACGTGATTGACAGACGATAAACCTTTCAGCTCATGCTGTCTTTCTCCATACATGATGATTAGTAATTGACAACAGATCAAATGATTTATTGCATCAGTGGTAAGAACAAAGTTCTTTGATTGAAGCTGCCCCCCCCGGTGGAACGAGTCAGATCTTAAACTTCAGGAACTTTCAAGTTTCAGTTTCATTTGGTCAAAATTGTATTGACTGATTATTAGTGATATTTGATTATGATGCTATCATGTATTTAAGAGTTTTAATCCATCACAGTATCTCATGCAGTGTATTAGTGTATTGCACTCTATTGACTGCTGTCATTTTATCAACTTTACATTTTCTTCGGATCATATCTGTTTGACACTGGACTGTTCTTTTCTATTTTAATATTCGTTTAAAGTCTCTGTTTACGGACTATGACCTCTGTGTTTTGTGTTGCTGCTGCTGTTGTCTTGGCAAAGACTCCTGTAAGCAATTCTCAGTGAAGCGCTAAATAAAGTTATCACAGGTTAATAAGACAGACTCTTCGTAAAGCACATTAAACTGCATGACATGTTCTCTGACCACATGTGATGGGTTCTTATCCAAACGTCCCCTTAGGGTGAAAAGCCCCCTGCTGCTGCCTCTCCAGTCTCTCTACAACAACTGTGTGTCTTTGTGGTCTTGACATGAAGAATCATACACACGACAATAACAGCGTGCACAGCTTACTGTCACACCTCCACACCTTCATTAGGACCAGTTAGTTTAACGTCTCAGCTGTAACTCTTTATAGAATCGGTTCTGAATCATGAGATTTCCGGGTCAGTTACAGACGGGCGACAAATTAAAAGAAAAACTGGTTCTCAGTGTTTTATGATGGTGGTGGAGGCTGTCAAACATCTGATTCACTTCAGTCTTCAGAGGAAAGTGTTTGTTTGTTTGTTTGTTTGTTTGTTTGTTTGTTTGTTTTTTTGTTCTGGTTTTTCATTGGTCAGATGTACATATACAGCTCTTCATGTTATTCACTGTTATCTAATAAGTCTTTCACAGCGTGGAGAGTGTTGGGGGTCAGAAAATCTTGAGGCCCTTGAGCAGGGTTAGTGTGGTGGCCCTCCGTTTCCTCTGAGCTCTGGATGTCTTCACAGTCACCAGCTTGGCAGTGGTGGGGGCCGGCAGCTCCTTGTAGGGAGTGGTGAAGGACGGGACACCAATGAGTGCCTTGTCCTCACTGACGTAGACGGCTGATGCCAGACGACCATGCCCCCCCTCTGACCTCGCCCTCCTCACAGCCTCGTGGAAGACGTGCTGCACTGACATGAAGTCTAGACAGGCCGACACCTCGAAGAACAAACAGCCGAAACGAGACGCCAGGGCCTGACCGTCACACTGACTCACCTGTCTGAGAAACAACACAACAACACACCTGTACACTCAACAAAGGGTTCACACTGATAAAGCTCTTCATTACTGTTTATGTTAGAGTAAAGTTTATGTTAGTGCCGTGTGCACAATGGATCATTTATATTGTGGAGAAACTTCCAGAAGGACAACCATCACTGCAGCTCTCCACTGATCAGGGCCCGTATTCACAAAGCATCTTAAGGCTTAAAGTAGCTTTTAACTTGCTTTTCATGGAGACTTCTAACACATGTTGTTTTTGACGTGGCACAGAATAGATGTTAAATGAAGTTAAATAAAATCTTCTATTGAAAATGTAGGACCTCTCACCTGTCCACAGGTGTTCCTACTCACACTTCATTCGCTGGTACTGGACATAGACGGTGAGCTGCAGAATCTAATTTGTGGAGCGTTCCCACTGTACAATGGCCACGCTCATTTGACATGTAAGCATGTTAGCATGTTGAGCAGACAGGAGGTTTCATAGCATATTATCAAATGTGAATACAGTTCACAATCCTAGAATCTCTTGATGTGGTTTGTTTGGTAGAGTGAAGACATCTTAGTTTAAACCTGTTTTTATTCCCCTTGGACACTGAGCCTGGACTGAGCTGAACCCTGTCCTGACCTCTGTTTCCTTCTGCTGCAAAAACACTGTCATTGTTTCTTATAACTTCAATCACAGACAAGGTGTCCGTGCCGTATCGGTGTCCTGAACCACAGTCCACATACTGACACTGACTGATATTTGTAGAGGAGGAGGAGGATGTAAAAACCTGTGAGGCTTTCTACTTATATCACACACACACAGATACCAGCCTGTATCTGTCCATGTCCAGCTTGTTGCCCAGCAGGATGATGGGAGTTCGAGGCCTGAAGGTCTTGTTGTGCAGGGAGAGAATCTGCAGATACAGCTGGCTGCCTTTAAAGCTCTCCATGCTGTCAATGCTGTAGACCACGAGGAAGGCGTTGGCCCAGGACAGATAACGCTCACTGTTCACTGGACCCTCCTTCACACACACAGACACACACACAGACACACACACACACACAAAACAAAGCAGACTGCTGGACTCACAGGGGCGTTTTAAACAAACCATAATATTCAAGTCCTCTTTGTGAAGTGTTTCCACTGCGTCATAAAGAACCACACCAGAATAAATAAAAAGAATAAAATAAAAAGAATAAATATCTACACTGTAAAATGTGACAAGTGGATCTTACTTTTAAAAATCTAGGAAACCGATGCCTTGAAAAATAAAGTAAATATAAATCATCAGTTCATTCTACAAATCACTTAAATATTTACTTATTAATATATAATCTAAATATAGTTTGACTTAAATCAGTCATGTTTTTCCATAAACTTTATCATGTATTGTTCTCTCATTCAGAGTAGAATACTACACACACGAACA